>NW_010536945.1:0-1070 GCF_000687285.1 Phaethon lepturus | reverse complement strand
TATACCGAGTGTGACATCATATGGTACGGAATATCCCTCCGGCCAGCCTGGGTCAGCTGTCCTGGCTGTGTCCCCTCCCGGCTCCCCATGCACCCCCAACTTCCTGCTGGCAGGGCAGCACAAGAAGCTGGACAGTCCTTGACTGCTCAGCAACAACCCAAAACATCATCACGTTATCAACATTTTCTCATCCCAAATCCAAAACATAGCCTCACACTAGCTTCCATGAAGAAAATTAACTCTATCCCAGCTGAGACCAGGACACTTATGCATGACCATAGATGGCATATAGTTGTACATATCAAATAACTAAGTAATTACTGTTTTCCAACCTATTGGTATTTCTTAGAGCATCAAGATATTTTTCTCATAAAGCTGAGAGAAGCTTAGGTGAGGTTATATATCTTCAGCTCTATTGAAATTTAGATTCAGTTCCACCAGATACTGGTAAAAAAAGACTTTGAACAAATTTGAGCAAATGCATCCATCAGAAATTGAATCCAGTTGGATCATACATCTTAAAGGAACCACAGTTACTTAGAATTAATAAAATAAAACATACAATAAGCTAAGTGCATGTTATTTTCTTTCACTTTTTGTCATTGCTCTGTAGTTTTCAGCCTCTTTCTACCTTTTTTGGCAGAATTATAGTGTGAGGACATACTTTTTATGAAACATTTTTATACCACTGTGAGTACTTACTGAAAGAGGGACTTTTTGTCAAAGGATATTTCAGAATCCCTTATGCAAGGCAGTCAGTGAAGAAAGTCTTATCGGCATGTTAACTGATTGGGAGAGATCATCAAGGTACATGGAGCTGTAAGAATTGTTGAATCAATGTTACAGTATTTTGTTTTTCACAGATTCAAGTTAAGTCACTCAAGTCTACCAGAAAAAGATCAGAAACTTGGCAAAGCTGGATATCAGATACTTCATAAAATCTCATGGGTTCTGGGAAATAAAAATAAATCAGTGAAAGAAGGGCCAAGCCCCAGTTTTGAAAAACTTTACATAGGAATTAAGATGGCAGAATAAGTAACGTTCACAGAATCACAGAATCACAGAATCAC
>NW_010536944.1:18098-18440 GCF_000687285.1 Phaethon lepturus | reverse complement strand
GATTTTGGAATATCACCAGAAGAGAAGGTGGTGCGTGCTGAAGAGGCTCCACCAGATAATAAACTGCCAGAGAACAAAAGGCAATGATGTGCCCTGTTCACTGATGGGTCCTGTCATCTTATAGGCAAACATCGAAGGTGGAAAGCTGCTGTATGGAGCCCTATAAGATGAGTCGCAGAAGCTGCCGAAGGACAAGGTGAATCAAGTCAGTTTGCGGAGGTGAAAGCCATCCAGCTGGCTTTAGATATTGCTGAGCGAGAAAAATGGCCAATACTCTATCTTTATACTGACTCATGGATGGTGGCAAATGCTCTATGGGGGTGGCTACAGCAATGGAAGCAG
>NW_010536944.1:7615-17709 GCF_000687285.1 Phaethon lepturus | reverse complement strand
GGCCTGGCAGATTGACTATATCACACTTCCACAAACTCGCCAAGGCAAGCGCTATGTGCTTACCATGGTGGAAGCAACCACCGGATGGCTGGAAACATACCCTGTGCCCCATGCCACTGCCCGGAACACTATCCTGGGCCTTGAAAAGCAAGTCTTGTGGTGACATGGCACCCCCAAAAGAATTGAGTCAGACAATGGGACTCATTTCCGAAACAACCTCATAGACACCTGGGTCAAAGACCACGGCATTGAGTGGGTGTATCATATCCCCTACCATGCACCAGCTTCCAGAAAAATTGAACGATACAACGGACTGTTAAAGAATACACTGAGAGCAATGGGTGACGGGACATTCAAACATTGGCATAAGCATTTAGCAAAAGACACCTGTTAAGTCAACACTAGGGGATCTACCAATAGAGCTGGTCCTGCCCAATCAAAACTTTTACGTACTGTAGAAGGGGATAAAGTCCCTGTGGTGCATGTGAGAAATATGCTGGGGAAGACAGTCTGGGTTACTGCTGCCTCAGGCAAAGGTAAACCCGTTCGTGGGATTGCCTTTGCCCAGGGACCTGGGTGCACTTACTGGGTAATGCGGAAGGATGGGGAAGTCCGATGTGTACCTCAAGGAGACTTGATTTTGGGTGAAAATAGTCAATGATTTGAATTGTATTATGTTAATTGTTACACAATACAGTATAACATTACTACTATGGTTGCTATCTACCATATCAATGGTATTACAGTAAGAATCACCCAGACTGATGAAGAATGAGCTTCACTGAAACCGAGCAATGTGCAGCAGTGATGGAACCAGAACTGGCTTCAGCAGCTTGTGCCCAACAATTCCCTTGAGACTGACATCTTCGACCTGCAGATCATGGACATGGACCATGCCACATAACAATCCAAAATGACATACCATCTCCCGTGCCCTGAGAGACTGCTATGATGGATGAATCCCAGAGTCATGGACCGAATGAACTCCACAGACATTTTAAAGTGATGGCCTATGGACTAAGAGAACGGTATCTGTCTGTATATATTAAAAGACAGGAAGAGTAATAATGAATAATTGGAATGTGTTGAAAAGTGTAGGACGCAGGCATGATGTAAATGGTATGGAATAAGGGGTGGATACTGTCCTGGTTTCAGCCAGGATAGAGCTGGTTTTCTTCACAGAAGCTAGCGTGAGGCTGTGTTTTGGATCTGGGATGAGAAACTGTTGATAACATGCTGATGTTTTGGGTTGTTGCTGAGCAGTCAAGGACAGTCCAGCTTCTTGTGTTGGCCTGCTAGCAAGGAGGCTGGGGGTGCACAGGAAGCTGGGAGGGGACACAGCCAGGACAGCTGACCCAGGCTGGCCAAAGAGATATTCCCTACCATACAATTTCATGCCCAGTACATAAACTGGAGTTGGCCGGGGGGCGGAAATCACTGCTTGGGGATGGGCTATCGATCACCGGGTGGTGAGCAACTGCTGTGTTGGGCATCACTTATTCTTATACATTCCTTTGTTGGTATTATTATTGTTGTTATCATTGTTGTTTCCTTCTCTCTTACTGTCCTATTAAACTTCTTATTTCAGCCCATGAGTTTTTTCCCAATTCTCTCCCCTGTCCCACTGGGGGAGGGGGGAGTGAGCGAGCAGCTGCGTGGTGCTAAGTTGTCATCTGGGGCTAAATCATGACACATCCTAAACCACTCATTGATGGTTTAGAAGGAAGAGTACTTGTACCTTTTAACATTAGAAGTCACTGTCTCCTTTTGGCACAAAAAAGGCATCCTTCTTTCTGATGATCATAGAATCATAGAACCTTTGGGTTGAAAGGGACAATTATAGGTCATCTAATCCAACTCCCCTGCAATGAGCAGGGACATCTTCAAGTAGATCAGGTTGCAAAGATCCTCACCCAATCTGACCTTGAATGTTGCCAGGGATGGGGCATCTACTACCTCTCTTGGAAACCTGTTCCAGTGTTTCTCCATCCCCATTGTCAAAAATGTGTTCCTTAGATCTAGTCTAAATCTACCCTCTTTTAGTTTAAAACCATTACCCCTTGCCCTAGCCCAACAGGTCCTGCTAAATAGCCTGTCCCTATCTTTCTTATAAGCCCCCTTCAAGTACTGGAAGGCTGCAATAAAGTCTCCCTGAAGCCTTCTCTTCTCCAGGCTGAACAACCCCAGCTGTCTCAGCTATGAGAGAGGTATGAGAAGAGAGACTGCCAGTGAAGACTGAGGCAAAGAAGTCGCTGCGTACCTCAGACTCTTCATTCATTTTTACCAGTTTGCCAGCCTTGCTCACCAAGGGGGGCATGCTTCCTTTGACCTTCCTTTTCTGCCTGACATACCTGTAGAAGCCCTTATTATTCTTTGGGTCCCTTGCCAAGTTCAGCTCCAGCCACGCCTTGGCCTTCCTGACCCCATCCCTACACACCCAGGCAGCGTCCTTGTACTCTTCCCAGGATACCTGTCTCTGCTTCCACTGCCTGTGCATTTCCTTCTTTGTCTTTAGTTTGAGCAGCAGGTCTTGACTCAGCCATGCCAGTCTCTTGCCTTCCTTTCCTGATTTCTTTACACCTGGGGATCAAGAGCTCTTGTGCTCCATGGAAAGCATCATTAAACATCTGCCAGCTCTGTTCTGCTCCCTTGTCCCTGAGGGCAGTTTCCCAGGGGGTCCTAGTGACTAACTCCCTGAAGAGCTGGAATTTTGCTTTACTAAAAGTCAGGGTCCTGCCTGTGCTCTTCACCTGTCCCCTATCCTTCAGGTCTGCCAACTCCACCAGTGCATGATCACTGCAGCCCAGTTTCCCTCTTTCCCCATACTTGCTTATCCCCAATTCACCTTCATTCCCCGTTCCCTGCCTTTGGTCCCCCCCCTCTAAACACATCTCAGTAAATTTTTTGCAATCCCAACATGGTCTTCCTGGAATGCCATAATGAATCCCAAGCCCTCATAGGCAATAATCCCCCTCAGTCTTTAAAGTTATCTGGGGACATTCCTTCCTGCTCACTCATTTGGTGGGTATGTCACACCAGGACAACATGGGTGACAGTCCTTTTATGGTAGCCCTGAGAATATCTATGTCAGCATCATCTGCTTGCCTTTTTTAGTTATTGGGGATCCTCTACGTGTCATTTCTCCTTTGGCAGCCTCTCCACAGCCCCCAAGATCCAGAGCTCCTGCAAATGGCAATTTCCCTTTAACTGCAAGTCTCTCGTATTATGAACTCTGCACTCCATCCCTCCAAATTCAATTTTAAGTGTTGTTATAAAAATATGATTATACTATTGTTACAAACTTCGTGTCTTGTCCCTGTAAAACATAAAATCAAGAACATCATAACAGAGTTATTCTCCATACCTCAGTATACAAACAAATGATTGACATTCCACAAGCAAAAAGCAACATTTTTAAGGAATGAACCAGGGCTTCAACAGCAGTATAATGACATCCAGAACCAAAACATGTCATGAACAATGGTCATTTGATACAGCGTAGTCATTTTCCCCATTCAAGGAGTAAAATGTACCAAACAGCTTTGTTTCCCTTAAACTTGTGCCACATCCTGTAACGTTATCTGAGCTCTGACCTTTCCCCTGTGCTCACAATTCCTTAACTTGCAGTCCTAGATCTCTGAAGGGTTTTCTGTCCCATGCTATCATATCCTTCCCCCCTTTTTTTCAGAGACTTCCATAAATACCAGCAGGTAAGATGGGAGCATGGAGAACTTCCACCTGATGTTTCTTTTTACGTAAAGAATAACACTGGACTCTTGGTATTACCCTTGGCCATGCTTCTGATCATATGGTGGCTTTTCAGTATGCACCTCAGCACATACAGGTCACTCCTTGATCAGGAGGATATCTTACTGGGTTACCAGGTGATACCAGAAGGTCATAGGAAATTGTTCCTAATAGCTCTCTACAACTACCTGAAAGGGGGTTGTGGCGAGGTGGGTGTTGGTCTCTTCTCCCACTAAGTAGCGATAGGATGAATGGAAATGGCCTCAAGTTGTGCCAGAGGAGGTTTAGACTAGATATTAGGAAAAATTTCTTTACAGAGAGAGCGGTCAAACATTGGAACAGGCTGCCCAGGGAAGTGGTGGAGTCACCATCACTGGAAGTGTTCAAAAAACATGTAGGCGTGGCACTTCAGGATGTGGTTTAGTGGCCTTGGTGGTGTTGGGTTGGTGGTTGGACTTGAAGATCTTAAAGGTCTTTTCGAACCTTAATGATTCTGTGATTCTGTGACTGGAGGTTTTATGCAATTGTATCAGTGATCATGACCTTCACAGGCTCCATTTTCTCTCACCTGTAAACACACTCCAGCAGCCCAAGCAGCTGTAATAAATTTCTGCCTTCTTCCCAGTCCCTCCACAATGCCTCTTTTTCACAGGGTTGAGAGAATTGGGCCATTGTTCAACATAGCCCTCCATCATCTGATCCAATAGCCCACCTCCATTTCACAGGCCAGTGATTACAGGTGACATAGGTCTCAAACTCCCAAGAGCTCTGTATTTCTGAGCTATCAAGTGTATCTTCATGGCTTCAGTTTCCTAGCACCTTCCACAGCCACTGCAAGGGCATTTTGGTATAGCAAGTTTCCCACATATCTTTAATTTCACTCTGAGAAAAGTTTAGCAGCCACTTTCTGGGGAACAGAACTCCTATTTCCACAGGTCTGCTCAATTAGTGTAACTGGGGTTGCCTGACAAGACTCTGTGTTTAATTTCTCATTGGAGTCATGAATTTCCCTAACCCATAGCTTTCCATATCCCACTCCATGGTAATCCCCTTAAGTATGCTGACTGTTGATGTAGCTACAAAGTCCAAGATTGATGGGGTGGTAACAGAATTGGAAAAAGATATCACTCAAATTGGACCAGTACTAATGGTACTGACCACCCCCAAAAATCCCTACACATGGGAAGCCAAAGATTGTTCAGGAAAAACACACTGGATCCACACCCAGCAAATTTCACCTTCTTTTTAACCCTTCCAGTTAAGTAAGACCGAGCATATTTTCTTTTTTTTTGTATGTTCACAGGAATCCCAAATGAACAACGTGAAACCACAATCCAATGGATGAAAGTAGAAATGTAGCATTTTACCTTAATTTTAATACAATTTCTCTCAACTTGTTATTCGAGACACCTAAAATGACCATTGTCCCAAACATATGTCAAGTATAATGAAATTGTGAGAGCACAGATCATTCCAGAAAATCTAACTTTAGCTACTGTAGTCATGCATGGGGCCGAGGTGTTTTCAAAACACGAGTAGAACCAAGCCTAAGAACTATGACACCGAGTGTTGCAAAATAATTGACCCAAATTCAAATTGTTGGTACAACCTTACCTTTACTAAACCTATAATTCTGTACTGTATATGGGGTCACAAAGATACAGACTTGTTATTTGAATTTATGATTGATAAAACATCTGTACCAATTAAAAAGAACACGAAACCTCTTACCCATATCAGATTTGGAAAATGTAACACCTTGACCTTCTGTAAGCCTAACTCCCTACATCTTCAACATTGGTCCTTATGTGATTAAAACCACAGGTCAACAAGAAGTGTTGTTTAATCCACCATATTCCATCAAGCGACTGGAATTATCAATGCAAACAAATATCTCCACAATTAAACCTACTTGCTCACCATTCTTGAGTTCATCTTACACAGGATGGTCAGCATGGTTACATGGACGAGCTCTCGTCTCACCAAGACGATCAAAGAGAGATGTGACTGGTATCTTGAGTGACTGGTATCTGGACCCATGAGAGTGAATCAACACAAGTGAATCAAGACAAGGAGTGCCACTCAGTGTGATCACTGTATTTGATTTCCCAATTTTTGCTGTAAAATGATAGTTGTTTCTCTTTTGTATTAGAAAAGAATGTTCAAAAATATGTACGATGAGCTTGCCAAGAGGCAGCATTTGAGAATATTGAAAAGCATAAAGACAATGGACATCTAGTTCATTAAAGAAGATAAAACAATACATTATTATTGAAAAAGAATAGTGTTCACAAATATATTATTGAGTTAAGAATCATCACTGAATCACTGAGGACCTATGGTTTAGTATTAAATTTATCTCATTTTGAAGGTCCAAATTGTAGATAGCTCCACTAGTCATATAAACTTCCTTTAAAATCAATGTAATGACATAAGCATTTCTAGAGTAAGCATCCTAATTCATCCACTTGAAATGCCTAGAGAAATCCCTTCCAAAAAGTGCCAATTTGTCTGCCGTGACTCAGAAAAGAGATATAGAATGATTAGTTCAGACACAAACATATTAAGCTATAGCAGTTTTGAAATTCAGCTGCAGACTCTACAGACCACAGAATCATAGAAGAACAGAAATGTTAGAAATGTTGGTGAGACAGTATTGCTGGAGGTCTCTCATACAGATTTCTCCCTCAGAGGAAGATTGACTAGGTCAGCCATGGACTGTTTAGATGAGTCTTGGAAACTCCACAGATGGATATCTAAAAACATCCTTGTCAATCTTTTCCAGTGCCATACTACTTTGCTACTGAAGAAGTTTTTCCTAATATCCAGGCTAAACTCCTAAGCCACAGCCTGTGCCCATTGTCCCTTGTTATACTGTCTACCACTAGCAAAAAGAGCTTGATTCCATCATCTTTGTAACACTTCTTCAAGAAGTTGAAAGCTTCTGTTAGAGTTCACTTAATCTTTTATTTGTTGACAAATCCAAGTCCTTCAATCTCTCCTCAGAGGTCGTGTGAGATCTAGAGATCTAGAACTGTGACAATCTCAGTAGACCTTTGCTGTTATTTACTAGATATCATTTGATTAAATGGTGGGTTAGACACATACTTTGAATATAAATATCTACCTTTAAGCACAGAAATTAAAGAGGATTCAGTTGTGCAATCATAGATATTTCAGTTTCATTTCAGATACGTCAAGGTATCCCAAGAAATCTGCACAGCATTGGAATTGAGACAAAGGATCTGAGACAAAGTCTACTAGAGGCTCATTTCCATCTGCAGAGTCTGCTGAAGATTAGGAAAGATAATATACAGTGCCTAAAATTACATGCTAAGTCATGCTAATACAACATCTCACTCATACTGACATTTCAGAGACTGTTGAATGTTCTATCTGTTCTCGAGCTGTCAATCTGTTTGAACAAGAGGACTCCCACAGGTCTTCTGCCACATCAGCCAAAATTGGACTATTTTGATATTCCAAGGGTACCTCAAAGAGGTTAAGGCACTTATATATAGGCAATTGAACCCCATCCTAAATGTTTGAATCTACAGCTCAAATCCACACATAAATTTAAGTAATCTCTCCTCTGTCCTCCAACTTGCACTGGGTCTGGTTGGGATGAAGTTAATTTTTTTCATAGCAGCTTGTATGGTGCTGTGTTTTGGGAGGGCAAAAATGAGGAAAAACTTTCGGGTTGAGATAGACACAGTTTCATAAGTGAAGGAAAAAAAAATATAAAAAAAACCAAGTGATGCAAAAGAAGTCTCTCACCACCAGCAGACCAATGCCCAGCCAGTCTCAGAACAATGGCTACTTTCGAAAAACTCCCTTAGTTTTATTGCTGAGTGTGGTGTTGTATGGTATGGGATATCCCTTTGGGCAATTTGGGTCAGCTGTCCTGGCTGTGTGTCTTCCCAACCTCTTGCCCACCCCAATAATACCTGTTGGGGGTGCGGAAGCATAAGAAACAGAAAAGACCTGTTCAGCAATAACTATAACATAGGTGTGTTAATCAGTGTTTCGGTCACCAGTCTGAAACACAGCACTATAAGGGTTGCTATGAAGAAAGTGAATTCCATCCCAACCACATCCAGTACACACCTACAGTCTTAACAGGACATCACAGTAGCAATTGTCTAGAAAATTTGGTCCACAGAATGGCAACTGAATGACCAGTGCTAGCTGCACAATAAAATAAACAAACCCCCCTTCCCATGCTCCTACTACCACACCAAGAAGAACATTGTGATTCAGAATGTTTAGGTACCGCAAAGGTTTATGGAGAGCCACATATCGATCCAGAGCCATCACTATGAGGAGGATGGCCACAGCACCTCCTGTGAAATGGAAGAAATGCATCCGTGTAATGCATCCCCGAAAACTAAGGGTTTTAGTTTAAAACATTAAACTCGTACAGGAGGTCCCACAGTATCTTGGGCAGAGTCACCAAGGATTCAGAGGCCTGTGAAGGCTAAATTTCCCAACAAAAAGTATATAGGCTTGTGGAGCTGTTGATCTGTGATTACTGCAATGATGATGGTGACATTTCCAGGCCAAGTCATTGCATAGATTATGAGGAAAGCTGTAAAGAGAATA
This sequence comes from Phaethon lepturus, assembly GCF_000687285.1. Taxonomy (NCBI): domain Eukaryota; kingdom Metazoa; phylum Chordata; class Aves; order Phaethontiformes; family Phaethontidae; genus Phaethon; species Phaethon lepturus. The sequence continues at coordinate 9,360 of NW_010536944.1, read as the reverse complement.
TACTGCAGCATGACACTTTCAATAAAACCAACGAGGAAAATTTTTTTCACAGTGGTGGCAGAATTTTTCTGCTCCATTGGTACCCTGGTGCGTGCAATCAACAGAGATAACACTAGGTGAACTAGTTATTACTCACTGACATTTTTATTCAGAAGAGACTACTTGATCTTCTATTGCTAGTCATCAAATATGACAGGCCATTGAATTTCTTCAGATCCTTTTCTTGCATAACAGTTTGTGCCTGTAAAAATCCTCTTTGCACAAAGTCTTCTGGCATGAGGGATGGAACACCTCTCTTATGAGGACAGGCTGAGAGAGTTGGGGTTGTTCAGCCTGGAGAAGAGAAGGCTCCAGTTATTGCAGCCTTTCAGTACTTAAAGAGTTTTTAGCAGGGCCTGTTGCAATAAGACAAGGGGTAATGGTTATAAACTAAAAGAGGGTGGATTTAGACTAGATATAAGGAATAAATTTTTCACAATGAGAGTGGTGAGACACTGGAACAGATTGCTCAGAGAGATGCCCCATCGCTGGAAACATTCAAGATCAGGTTGGCCAGGGCTCTGAGCAACCTGATCTAGTTGAAGATGTCCCTGCCCATTGTAGGTGGGCTGGACTAGATGACATTAAAAGGTCCCTTCCAACCCAAACTACTCTGTTTCTATGATTCTATGTACTTGAAAACAACCAGCCATAAGATTAATCTCATCTGACTCTAAAAAGATGTATTCAATTAAAAATTTCTACACATAAATTTACATATCTGAACTCTAGATGTCTTCATGTAAGCTGTGCTTCTAATCTTTTGTTATAGTCAAAAGAGATGAGCATAATTTGACTAAATGTAGGTGCCCAGTACCATCTCAATAGAGATGAGAGATGTGACACAGCATCTATGGAAAACCTTTGTATCGTGCTCTTCTGGACCAGCAGCTGGAGGCAGTTGGCATGTAACAACCACAAAATCTCATATGGCATTACACATCTGTGTTTAGTCAGCTGAATCGCATTCTGGGGATTTGTCAATGAAGCAGAGACAAGATCATGGTAATTCTTTTCCAAAAATAAACCACACTGCCTCTGTTGTCCATGTTCCAGCAAATATTCAATCTATGGAATGGATTCAGCTGGAATTTCCATAGAGATGTCCTGTATCTTCCTTCCTTCCTTCCTTCCTTCCTTCCTTCCTTCCTTCCTTCCTTCCTTCCTCATTTATTCATTCATTCTAACGATTCTCCATGCAACTGCAGACCTACTCAATTTATTCCCCATCTTGTAACATAGTTACCTGTATCTTCCTTCCTTCCTTCCTTCCTTCCTTCCTTCCTTCCTTCCTTCCTTCCTTCCTTCCTTCCTTCCTTCCTCATTTATTCATTCATTCTAACGATTCTCCATGCAACTGCAGACCTACTCAATTTATTCCCCATCTTGTAACATAGTTACCTTTTTAATCACACCATGACCTCAGAAGGGCTAGAGAACTATTTTGATACTTGCATTTATATCAGTAGGAAGGCTGAAATGACATACCTAGCATATTCTGGAGTTTCTTCTTCTCTGAAACCGGCCTGGTTCCTTGCCTGTGATATGGATGATGAAGAGCTGTGATAGGAAAACTTCTCTTGGGAAAGCTAACTTTGAAATCAACAAAGATGATATGAGGTATGGATTCTTCAGATACAAAAGAGCCATTGTATTCAGATACAAAAGAACCATTGTATTCACGTTTGCTATTCCTTGCAGAATTT
>NW_010536944.1:1791-7585 GCF_000687285.1 Phaethon lepturus | reverse complement strand
CCTGCTGATTGCTAAAAAGGTTGATTGCATTGCAGATAACACTTCACTTTTATGTAATACATTAGATACTAGAATCAACAATAGTTTATCTTCAAGGGCTTTATAAGTATTGTGAATGCTGCAGGGTGTCTGTCCTCAGTGTTACTTGTTCTTATTGGAAAATCAGAACTGTTTCTTCAGTCTCCATGCTCAATATAAATATGCTGGCCCTGGGGTTTTTACCCCTGTCTATAATGATGCAATTTGCCTGTCAATAGTTTTATATTTGCAATTTACAAGCCTGACCTTATCTAGCTGCCTAAGCTGCTTTCACACTGAACACAAAAATCCAATTATCTTCACAGAACAATGTTTTAAATATAAAGATATTTATATTTATCTGGGTGTTTACCCCAGAGTAATATTAAAGGTAAGTAAGTCGCCAAGGGGAGCTGCTCCAGAGCCAGCCCAACCTACAGCAGAGTGGCAGACCTTGGCACACAGAGGGTTTTCCTGAGGCAGGGAAACTCCAGGGCAAGGGAGAGACCCACCAGAAGCTGACAGCTCTTGCAGGAGATGCTGACAAGACCTGAGCTTTGCCAGACTATGGTGGCACACATTTACGTGTATAAAAGCAGCCTGGGGAGCGCTAGCAACCAGAGCATGGTGCGTCACTTTGTGCAGCAGGGCATGCAGGGAGGGCATAGTCACCCCACCAGCTCAAGAGGTGAGTTGAATCAGTGGTCATCACCCTCTCAGGAGGAGCTTAGCTATGGTAGACACCCGGCAGAAAGCCATGTCCTCCACACTCACCAGAATGGATGTGGCAACCCAGACAGAAATCCCATGGAAACATGCAGCCATCCAGGACTCAGGCTGCAGAGTGACAGAGCCTTTCACTGATAACCGGTGGCAGTAGTGAGAGCAGCTGTGTGAGGTGTGACCAGGTGGATGATCTGCTCATTCTGGTGGCAGAGCTGCCAGAGGAAGTAGAAAGGTTAAAGGAGCATCAGGGAGCCTGAGAGAGAGATGGATTTGTGGAACCATGCTCTGCCCTCCCTGAGACAGAAGCAGGAATAGCCACCAGAAAAAACCAAGATCAAGGAGGTCCTGTATCCTCCCCTGTCAAGCTGAAGGCAGTAGCTTAAAGGGAGGGAGCGAATGGAGGCAAGTCCATGCTGAGAGCGGCAGGCACAGCCCCTCCTTGCCCACCTTGCCTTGCAAGGTGCCTCTGCACAACAGGTACGAGGCTCTGGATGGGGAAAGACAATCCATAGATGAAGTGGACAACAGTCCAGATACACCAGAGATGCTGCCCGGGTCAGAAAGGCCTAGCCCCACATCATGACCACCCCCACAAGGAAGAAAAGACAGGTTATAGTTGTAGGCGACTCTCTCCTGAGGGGAGCAGAAGGTCCAATATGCTGGTCAGACACTTCTCCTACGGAAGTCTGCTGCTTAGCTGGGGCCTGAGTTAAGGAAATCACTAGGAAACCTCCTAGCCTGGGGTGGCCCTCAGACTGTTACCCAATACTGCTCTTCCATGTGGGTGGAGACGAAGCTGCAACTCATAGTCCAAGGGTGATCAGAAGAGACTTCAGAGCCTTGGGACAGTTGGTAAGGGAATCTGGAACACAGGCTATTTTTACGTCCCTCCTTCCAATTGCAGGCAGCGACATAGGAAGAAACAGACGGGCCGATTGTATGAATGTATGGCTCCATGACTGGCGTCATGTCCAAAATTTCAGGTTTTTTTGATAATGGGATGGCCTACACAGCACCTGGCTTGCTGGCATCAGGTAGGATTAACCTTTATCAAAGCTAGCAGGGCTTATTGACAAGGTTTCAAACTAGACTCAGAGTGGGAGGGGAATGATATCAGGCTTACCCATGACAAGCTGTGGGATAACACACCAATGTTAGAGGGATGGGGAACTAGCAAGGCCCCTCAGCCTGTTGCACCAGCAAAAGACCTCAGAGCAACTAAGGGGTGTTCCTCTAAGAGGGTGACATGGGCAACAGCCCAGCTGAAGTGCCTCTACAGCAATGCACGCAGCATGGGCAACAAACAGGAGGAGCTGGAAGCCACCGTGCTGCTAGAAAGCTATGACTTAGTTGACTTACTGAAACTTGATGGGACAAATTCGATGACTGGAGTGTAGCTATTGATGGCTACAGGCTGTTCAGAAGGTACAGGCAAGGAAGGAAGGGTGGAGGTGTTGCTCTCTATGTCAAGAAATGGATAGAGTGTGAAGAGCTGTGTCTGAAGAATAGCCACGAGCAAGTCAAAAGCTTATGGGTAAGAATCAGACACCGCAGCAACAAAGGGAACCGTGTGGTTGGTGTCTATTACAGGCTGCCCAATCAAGTGGAGCCTATTGATGAAACCTTCTCACTCCAGGTACAGGAAGCATCATGCTGGCAGACATTCCTCCTACTGGGGTACTTCAACCACCCTGACATCTGCTGGAAAAGTAGCACGGCAAGCTGTAGACAATCCAGGAGACTCCTGGAGTGCACAGAGGATAAGTTCCTAAGCCAAGTAATAGACAGCCTGACCAGAAGGGATGCCGTACTGGACCTGTTGGTCACCAACCCAAGTGAGCTGGTGGAGTTCACAGTCCTGAGGTATAGAGGCCAAGCAAAGAGTAAAGTCAGGACCCTGACTTTTAGGAAAGCAAAATTCCAGCTCTTCAGGGAGTTAGTCACTAGGACCCCCTGGGAAACTGCCCTCAGGGACAAGGGAGCAGAACAGAGCTGGCACATCTTTAAGGCTGCTTTCCATGGAGCACAAGATCTCTTGATCCCCAGTTGTAAAGAAATCAGGAAAGGAAGGCAAGAGACTGGCATGGCTGAGTCAAGACCTGCTGCTCAAACTAAAGACAAAGAAGGAAGTGCACAAGCAAAGGAAGCAGGGACAAGTATCCTGGGAAGAGTACAAGGACGCTGCCTGGGTGTGTAGGGTTGGGGTCAGGAAGACCAAGGCACAGGCAGAGCTGAACTTGGCAAGGGACTCGAATAATAAGGGCTTCTACAGGTATGTCAGGCAGAAAAGAAAGGTCGAAGAAAGCATACATGCCCTGATGAGGAAGACTGGCAGCCTGGTAACAACGGCTGAGGAGAAGGCTGAGGTACTCAATGACTTCTTTGCCTCAGTCTTCACTGGCAGTCTCTCTTCCCATACCTCTTGAGGGGATGGACCGCAGGATGGAAACTGGAGGAGCAAAGTCCCTCCTACTGTAAGAGAAGATCAGGTTTGATACCACCTGAGGAACCCAAACATTCACAAGTCTATGGGACCTGATGAGATGCATCCCAGAATCCTAAGGGAATTGACTGATGTAGTTGCCAAGACACTCTCCATGATATTGGAAAAGTCATGGCAGTCAGGTGAAGTTCCTTGTGACTGGAAAGAGGAAAACATTGCACCCATTTTTAAAAAAGGGTAGCAAGGAGGACCCTGGGAACTACTGACCTGTCAGCCTCACTTCTGTGCCTGGGAAGATCATGGAGCAGACCCTCCTAGAAGCTATGCTATGGCACATGGAGGACAGGGAGGTGTTTTGAGACAGCCAGCATGGCTTCACCAAGGGCAAGTCCTGCCTTGACCAACCTAGTGGCCTTCTATGATGGAGTGACTGTATCAGTGGACAAGGGAAGAGCTACCAATATTGTCTGTCTGGACTTCTGTAAGGCCTTTGACACAGTGCCCCACAACGTCCTCCTCTCTAAATTGGAGAGATAGGGATTTAATGGGTGGATGAGGAGTTGGTTGCATAGTCGCACTCATATGGTAGCTGTCAATGGCTCAATGTCCAGATGGAGATGGGTGACAAATGGTGTCCCTCAGGGGTCTGTACTGGGACCAGTACTCTTTAATAACTTCATCAGTGACATAGCCAATGGGATCAAGTTCACCCTCAGCAAGTTTGCAGATGACACCAAGCTGAGTGGTGTGGTTGACATGCCTGAGAGATGGGATACCATTCGGAGGGAACCTCATGAGGTTCAACAAGGCGAGGTGCGGGCTCCTGCACCTGGGTCAAGGCAACCTCCAGTATCAGCACAGGCTGGGGGATGAAGGGATTGAGAGCAGTCCTGCCGAGAAGGACTTGGGGGTACTGGTGGATGAAAAACTGGACATAAGCCAGCAATGCACACTCACAGCCCAGAAGGCTAATGATAGCCTGGGCTGCATTCAAAGAAGCGTGGCCAGCAGGTCGAGGGAGGAGATTCTGCCCCTCTACTCTGCTCTGGTGAGACTCCACCTGGAGTACTGCATCAAGGTCTGGAGCCCTCAGCACAGGAAAGACAAGGAGCTGTTGGAGCGGGTCCAGAGGAGGGCCACCAAAAGGTTCGGAGGGATGGAACACCTCTCCTGTGAGGACAGGCTGAGAGAGCTGGGGTTGTTCAGCCTGGAGAAGAGAAGGCTCCGGGGACACCTTATTGCAGCCTTCCGGGACTTAAAGGGGGCTGATAAGAAAGATGGGGACAGATATTTTAGCAGGGCATGTTGTGATAGGGCAAGGGGTGATGGTTTGAAACTAAAAGAGAGTAGATTTAAACTAGATATAAGGAACACATTTTTGACAATGGGAGTGGAGAAACACTTGAACAGGTTTCCCAGGAGAGGTGGTAGATGCTCTATCCCTGGAAACATTCAAGGTCAGGTTAATACCAGCATTTTATATTATATGGAATACAACATGGAGTACCCAGAGCTAAAAGTATTTCAAAATTATATCGAGTAACTCAGGGCCCAACTGAAGATCCATCAGCTTTCTATGAGAGATTATGCAAAACTGCTAGGAAATGAACAGATTTGAATCCAGAAGTGGAAGAGAACAAAACTGTGTTCAATATGTTATTTATTGGACAATCGGCCCCTGACATTCAAAAGAAATTACAGAACACTGATGGAGTTTCAGGAATGTCCATTTCCCAATTAACTGAAATAGCATACAAAGTATATAATAATAGGGGAAGCAGAAAAAGAAAGCAAGCAAAGGGACAAGCAAAAGAATAGTAAAATGCAAGCAAGTTTTCTGGCAGCAGCTGTAGTCCAAGCTACCAATCAGAAAGGAAGAGGTCATGGGGTGAGCTACAGGGGAATGGGTTGCAGGGCAAGTTGTGGAGAAAGGGGCTGCGGAAGGGGATTTAGTCCCCAACCCACAGTAACAAGTAATGGACCTCTAGGATCAAATCAGTGTGTGTATTGCCCGCAAGAGGGACATTGGAAGCAAGAGTGCCCTAAGTTGAACCGGCAGAATGGCTCCGTGCCAGCGCAGATCCCAGAATTGGATTTGTTAATGATGGGAGCGCAAGATTCTGATTGACAGGGACTGGGGCTAAATATGCCAATCTCTCCAGCCGAACCCCTGGTTCCAGTAAAGCTGGGGAATGAAACTATCAATTTTTAAGTAGATAATGGACCTAAATACTCTGTTTTAAATTGTTGTAAGGGCTCTGTAAGTAAATTTTCTGTTCCAGTGGTTGGGGCCATGGGAAAGCAAGAAGTAAGGCCTTTTTTTTCCAAACAGTTAAATGTGAAGTAGGAGATAAAGTTTTAACTCATGAATTTTTGTGTATGCCAGAGTGCCCCTTACCTCTCATGGGATGAGATTTACAAAATAAATTAGGAGGACAAATAACTTGATAAAATTAGAATCCATATACATACCCCACCAGATAATGCTTGGCAGGTGGAAGTTACAGGCAGCTTCAAAAGAACAGAAAGAACAAATACTGGAAGAAATTAAGGATGCAGTAATCCCCTTTGTGTGGGCATTGGAGAAACTGGGGAAAGCTAAATCTG
>NW_010536944.1:0-1715 GCF_000687285.1 Phaethon lepturus | reverse complement strand
TGAAGGTAGAATTAAAACCAGGAGCAAAACCATTAAGATGAAAACAATACCCCATGAAGTTAGAGGCTCAGACTGGATTAAAACTGATAATCAAGAATTTTCTAGAGTATGGACTGTTGTGAAAGTGCCAATCAGAATACAATATTTCACTTTCTTCAGTGAAAAAGCCCCACTTGCAGGAATACCACTTGGTTGAGGATTTGCAGGCCATCAATCAAATTGTAGTTGATGTGCATCCCGTGGTGCCAAATCCCTATACCTTGTTGACCACAATGAATGATTCTAATGATAATACAGGACGCCCAAAAATTGACTCTATGACAAAAAAATCACTGTGTATATGCCGCATGATATTATATCTGTTTTGAAACAAAAGGGTCACCATTGGTTATCCCTGAAACAGATGTTACAGTATCAGGCTATATTACTTGAACAGGGTGATGTGATATTAAAAATGTCCAGTGTTTTGAATGCTGCATCCTTGATACCTGTTAATGGAGAAGAAGAATTAACACATAATTGCTTGCAGACTATTGATCAGGTATATTCCAGTTGAATGGCCTTTAAAGATACTCTCCCCCAGAAGAGAGTTGTATACTGACGGGAGTAGTTTTGTAATTAAAGGAGAACGAAGAGCAGGCTAATTGGGTAGGAAAAGCATCTCTGCATTGGAGAGAATACCTAATGGCACATTGTACAATTTCTTCTAACAATTCAGCATTAGCACCAGATTTGGACAATGAAAACTAAAGCATACAGCGGATGGAACTCATCACCCCAACATCTGGTATTGCAGAGTACATCTCAACTAATCATCCTGAGTCACTAGTCAGAAACAGGAATGCTCCTGGCAACAAATCTTTCAACAACTCTACCTCAAAAGATGACTCCACCCTTTGGCCTGTAACCACACTTGAACACTACTTCAGCTGTACTCCTTCCAGGGCCCTCTTACAGTTCATCACAGACCCAACAGGTCTTTTGAGATTAGCTGGATCACAAGAACTACAGTATCCTCAGGGGTACTTGAGTAGTAAAGGTTGTTTATTTCTTCAGCAAAGTTTGAGGAACTTGTAATGTCAAAATTTGGTCCCCTTGTTTGGCAATGCATAAAAACATTTCTACATATTTTGTTTCTAAAAGATTCTTGTTATAATGTTATTCCATCCATGACCATTCTATTTTTTTTCTGCTTTTAATAACAAGGCACACACATGTTCACGAAGTAAGGGCATGCATGGAGTTTCAGTAATTAACTAAAGTTTAAGCATCATTGATGTGAGTTTGAAGGCTCTGGCCTATTCCAGTCTGTTTTAAGATGTAAAATTCAGTTGCGAATGTGTAAAATACATGTATATATACAGTTGAAACATAGATATCTATAGAACACAGTTTAGGAAATATAAATAATTTTAATGTAAATAGTAGTCACACAAAAATAAACAGCTTCTTGCCATTTTGACTGATAATGGTAAAGAAAATAACAGAGGAAATAAATGATAAGGATGAATAGGAAAACTACTTTTAAAGATCTTATTTCAGACAGAAAAGGTATGTGTGTCTACATTGAGGTTATTTGTGTGTGCAACAATATTTAATTTAACAAGAAACACCAGGTCCCTGGCAGATCACTTTCTTGTTACTTAGACTTGTGTTCTTTTACACACAGAATCACACAGAATCGCTAAGGTTGGAAGGGACTTTCAAGATCATCA
>NW_010536943.1:5199-5424 GCF_000687285.1 Phaethon lepturus | reverse complement strand
CGGCGCAGAGCAAGGGGCTGCAGGCGCAGCTCAGCGAGAGCCACCGCAAACACGCCGAGGCCCAGTGCAAGGTGGGCGCCCTGGGGACACCCGCCGTCACCTCCCTGGGGACACCCCCGGGGCACCCCCGGGCCCTCCGATGGGGACACCCACCGCCCCTCCCGGGCGGTCACGGTGTCCCGGCCCGTGCGGTCCCCGGGTCCCCTCCAGGGGGGGCTCGGTGTC
>NW_010536943.1:2998-4922 GCF_000687285.1 Phaethon lepturus | reverse complement strand
TGGGGTCCCCATGCCCCTTCCAGGGGGGTCAATGTGTCACCTTAGAGGGTCCCCATGTCCCCTCCAAGGGGGTCAATGTGTCACCTTAGAGGGTCCCCATGTCCCCTCCCATGGGGTCCCCATGTCCCCTCCAACAGGGACCCCATGTCCCCTCCAGGTGGATCAATGTGTCACCTCTTAGAGGGTCCCCATGTCCCCTCCCGTGGGGTCCCAGTGTCCCCTCCAGGGGGTTCAATGTGTCGCCTCTTAGAGGGTCCCAATGTCCCCTCCCAGGGGGTCATGGTGTCCCCTCCCATGGGGTCCCCATGCCCCTTCCAGGGGGGTCAATGTGTCACCTTAGAGGGTCCCCATGTCCCCTCCCATGGGGTCCCAGTGTCCCCTCCTGTAGTGTCCCCATGTCCCCTCCAAGGGGGTCCCCAGCACCCCCAACACCCTCTCCACTGACCTTCCCTCCTCCCTGGGGACAGGGAGGGGCTGGAGCCTCCCCCAGAGGTGGGTGACACAGGGGTGGCAGTGGGGTGACACCGGGTGACATGGGTGTCCCCAGAGCAAGGAGGAGGTGATGGCAGTGCGGCTGCGCGAGGCCGACAGCATGGCGGCCCTGGCCGAGATGCGACAGCGCGTCGCCGAGCTGGAGATTCAGGTGAGGGAGGGGACAAGGGGGGGGACGACAAGGGGGATGGGGTGACAGGGTGACAGGGAGGGGACGGGCACCCGCTGACCCGCCCGCACCCGCAGAGGGAGGAGGGCATGATCCAGGGGCAGCTCAACCACTCGGATGCCGCCCAGTACATCCGCCAGCTCAAGGACCACATCGACGAGCTCAAGGCTGAGGTAAGGCACCCGTGGGTGCCGTGGCACCCACGTCCTGCACCCACGAGTGCTGGGGGACCCATACCCTGCACCCACGGATGCTGTGGGGTTTGTACCCTGCACCCACAGGTGCTGGGGGACCCAGATTCTGCACTCACGGATGCTGTGGGACCTGTACCCTGCACCCATGGGTGCTGGGGGACCCACATGCTGCACCCACGGGTGCAGGGGGACCCATACCCTGCACCCACGGGTGCTGTGGGACCCACATGCTGCACCCATGGGTACTGGGGGACCTGTACCCTGCACCCACAAATGCTGCGGGGTCTGTACCCTGCACCCACGGGTGGTGGGAGACCTGTACCCTGCACCCATGGGTGCTGTGGGACCCACATGCTGCACCCACGGGTGCTGGGGGCCCTGTATGCTGCACCCACAGATGCTGTGGGTTCTGTACCCTGCACCCACGGGTGGTGGGAGACTTGTACCCTGCACCCAAGGGTGCTGAGACACCCACGGGTGCTGGGGGCCCTGTATGCTGCACCCACAGATGCTGTGGGTTCTGTACCCTGCACCCACGGGTGGTGGGAGACTTGTACCCTGCACCCAAGGGTGCTGAGACACCCACATTCTGCACTCACGGATGCTGCAGCACCCATGTCCTGCACCCATGGGTGCTGGGAGACCTGTAACCTGCACCCACGGGTGCTGTGGCACCCACATGCTGCACCCACGGGTGCTGTGGGGTCTCTACCCTGCACCCACAGGTGGTGGGAGACCTGTACCCTGCACCCATGTGTGCTGGGGGACCCACATGCTGCACCCACGGGTGCGGGGGGAGACCTGTACCTTGCACTCACGGGTGCTGGGGGACCCACTTTCTGCACTCACGGATGCTGCAGCACCCATGTCCTGCACCCATGGGTGCTGAGGGACCCACATCCTGCACACATGGGTGCTGAAGGACCACATCCTGCACACATGGGTGCTGCAGCACCCACATCCTGCACCCACGGGTGGTGGGGGACCAATACCCTGCACCCACGGATGCTGTGGGGTCTGTACCCTGCACCCGTGGGTGCTGGGGGACGCGTAATCGGGCACCCACGGG
>NW_010536943.1:0-2903 GCF_000687285.1 Phaethon lepturus | reverse complement strand
CCCCATGCCAGGTCTGGCACCCGTGCAATGCCTCAAGGCCCCTCCCCTGGGGAGGGTCCCCGACGTCCCCAAGGCCGTGACACGCGGGGACGGTCCCTGAGCGGGGCTGCACTGGGTGTGGGCGCCGGCGGCGATGTCCCCAGGTGCCAGCGGCGATGTCCCCGGGTGCTGGTGGCGATGTCCCTGGGTGCCGGCGGTGATGTCCCCGGGTGCCAGCGGCGATGTCCCCGGGCGCCACACGGCACGGGGGCGGCCGGTGACGGTGTCTCCCCCGTCTCTTCTCCCTCCTCCCCTTCTCCGCTGACCCTTGTCCCCTCTGGTCCCCCCTCCTGTCCCTTGTCCCCTTCTGTCCCCCACTCTGTCTTGTCCTCCACCCATCCCCTGGCCCTTGTCCCCTTGTCCTCGTCCCTCTGTCCCACCACCCATCATGTCCCCATGTCCCTTGTCCCCATCCCCTTGTCCCACCACCCCCCGTGTCCCCTTGTCCCCATGTCCCTTGTCCCCATCCCTTTGTCCCACTACCCATCATGTCCCCATGTCCCTTGTCCCCATGTCCCTTGTCCCTGTCCCCTTGCCCCACCACCGTGGCCTCGTGTCCCTTGTCCGCGTGTCCCTTGTCCCACCACCCACCGTGTCCCCGTGTCCCTTGTCCCCATGTCCCTTGTCCCTGTCCCCTTGCCCCACCACCGTGGCCTCGTGTCCCTTGTCCGCGTGTCCCTTGTCCCACCACCCACCGTGTCCCCGTGTCCCTTGTCCCCATGTCCCTTGTCCCTGTCCCCTTGCCCCACCACCGTGGCCTCGTGTCCCTTGTCCGCGTGTCCCTTGTCCCACCACCCACCGTGTCCCCGTGTCCCTTGTCCCCATGTCCCTTGTCCCTGTCCCCTTGCCCCACCACCGTGGCCTCGTGTCCCTTGTCCGCGTGTCCCTTGTCCCACCACCCACCGTGTCCCCGTGTCCCTTGTCCCCATGTCCCTTGTCCCTGTCCCCTTGCCCCACCACCGTGGCCTCGTGTCCCTTGTCCGCGTGTCCCTTGTCCCACCACCCACCGTGTCCCCGTGTCCCTTGTCCCCATGTCCCTTGTCCCTGTCCCCTTGCCCCACCACCGTGGTCCCCATGTCCCTTGTCCCCATCCCCTTGTCCCACCACCCACCGTGTCCTCGTGTCCCTTGTCCCCATGTCCCTTGTCCCACCACCCACCGTGTCCCCGTGTCCCTTGTCCCCATCCCCTTGTCCCACCACCCATCATGTCCCCATGTCCCTTGTCCCCATGTCCCTTGTCCCACCACCCATCGTGTCCCTTGTCCCCTTGTCCCCTGTCCCCGCAGATCCGGCTGCTGCGGGGGCCGCTGGCCTTTGGGGCGGTGGGGCTGGGGACACGCCTGGGGGACGAGGACTCGCTGGGTTCCTCCGACGAGGAGCTGCCACCCTTCGCCCTGACCCACGGGGACATCGGGGACCTCGGGGACATGGGGGACAGCAGCGACAGCGAGACCGAGGGGGCACCCACGGCACCGTGACCCACGGGGACATCGGGGACACAGGGGACAGCAGCAGCCAGCGAAGACTGAGGGGGCACCCATGGCACCCGGATCCACGGGGACGTGGGGGACAAGCAATGCCAGCGAGCCCGGGGGCCACCCCAGGGACCCTCACCCATGGGGACCTGCCAGCCCCATGGCACCCAGGGGCCACCCAGGGGACACTGAGGGACACCCAGGGGCCCTACAGCACCCAGGGGACACTTAAGGGACACCCACAGGCCCCATGGCACCCAGGGGACACTAAGGGACACCCATGGCACCCAGGGGACACTGAGGAACACCCGTGGCCCCTGTGGCACCCAGGGGACACTGAGGGCACCTATGGGTCCTGTGGCACCCAGGGGACACTGGAGGACACTAAGGGACACCCATGGGCCCGGAGGCCACTACGGGACCCCCGGGGGCCCCACAGCACCCAGGGGACACTGGGGCACACCCAGGGGCCCCACAGCACCCAGGGGACACGTAAGGGACACCCGCGGGCCCCAGGGGATACTAAGGGACACCCATGGGCCCCATGCCACCCAGGGGACACTGACTGAGGGACACCCATGGACCCCACAGCACCCAGAGGACGCTGAGGGCACCCATGGGCCCACGGCAGGATCTGGCCGTGGAAAGGTCAAGGTCTTGGGCCTGGGGCTGGACCAAGCCCCCGGCAGGGCCCTGAGCATGGCTGGATCCCGCTCACGGAGGGATCCCGGGCACCACTGGATCCCCAAATGGCTGGATCCCGCTCACGGAGGGATCCCGGGCACCACTGGATCCCAAAATGGCTGGATCCTGCTCACGGAGGGATCCCGGGCACCACTGGATCCCAAAACGGGTGGATCCTGCTCGCAGAGGGATCCCAGGCACCACTGGATCCCCAAATGGCCAGATCCCACTTGCAGAGGGATCCTGGGCACCACTGGATCTCCAAACGGGAAGGTCCTGCTCATGGAGGGATCCCCGGCAGCGCTGGATCCCCAAATGGCTGGACCCCACTCACGGAGGGATCCTGGACACCACCGGATCCCAGAACAGCAGGATCCCGCTCAGGGAGGGATCCCAGGAACTGCTGGATCCCCGAATGGCCAGATTCCACTTGTGGAGGGATCCTGGGCACCGCTGGATCCCCGAACAGCTGGATCCCACTCACAGAGGGATCCCAGGACGTGACGGGACCCCCCCAGGACGCAGCCCAAGGCTGGATCCCGGACCCGAGGGATCCCGGGCACCGCTGGATCCCCGAACAGCTGGATCCCACTCACAGAGGGATCCCAGGACGTGACGGGACCCCCCCAGGACGCAGCCCAAGGCTGGATCCCGGACCCAGTGCCCCCCTGGATGCCGTGGGTCCCCCCACACCCCGACACCCCC
>NW_010536942.1:2631-16919 GCF_000687285.1 Phaethon lepturus | reverse complement strand
GCGGCCCTGCGGAGCCCAAAATACAGCTACTTTTTTTTTTTTAAAAATTAAACATAACCGGAAAGAATTTGGCTTGACTCTCAGGGGTAAGCTAAATTCAGAGTGCTGGGAAAGAGAAGAAATCAAACAAACAAACCCCAAACCTGACCATGGTTTGGGCAGAAATAATTGAAACTACAGGTGGAACCTCACCATGACATTTACAAAGAGTGACTTCATTAAAAACAACTACATTTCCTGTGATCCCTAATCCACTTTTCCCCTCCCAGACAAATGCTTTAAATGCTGCTTTGCCAGAGAGCTCGGAGAGGTTTCAGCTGCTCACCCACTTTGAGCCATTTTTAGGTTTCTGGGTTTCCTTCTTTCAGTTGGTTTCATTAACGCAGCAGCCGCACGCAGAGAGCATGCAAGTACTCAGACACACAGACAGCCGTTGCGGACCGGTTGTCCTCAGGTACACATGGGTGCGGGAGAAGCACCCGCGCCAGTCCCGTATCACAACTCGTCCTCTGGGAGACTCACATCAGCTAATGGTTTTGCTTTGGCAAGTACTGAATAGGAACAAAGACTTCACCCTGTTATAAGCAATATATTAGAAGCAATATATTATAAGAAAACTTATTTTTATATAAGAACTAGGGTCAAAGACCTCACTCGAGCAATAGCATAAAAAATCACGGAAAAAAGACGGATCCCCGCGGGCAATAACACATCTACCAATGCACTCCCAGTGCTATTAGTGCTGTTGCTGCGTGCAGTAGAAATCAATAGATGTTTTCAAGCACCTATTCCAAGAACAGGTGGAATATAGTCAATCTAGGAGGTGAGCTGGGATGGTTGGAAAACATTTGCTCTACATCTTTTCAGCATTTAAAAAAACACAAACATTTGAGCTGCACCATAAATAGCATGAATCAGAATGAGGTTATTAATCTTTGTGAGCCACATACAACTGAGATTAATCAGCTTGTCTCTCATAAGCAGTATCTGCAACTCTAGAATAAAAAACATTTCCATAAAGAACACACATAGGCATTAACCTATTTTCCATGTCTTAAAGTCATATCTTCTTCACAAAATTTTCAAATACAGCTTCTTTTTTAAGACAACTAGGCAAACAAAAATAATTTAGTTGGATTTATATATCATAGGAGAGGTAATGAACTGAAAATTACTGGCTTATTAAGAAAGAGCGTATGAACAGAAAAGTGGGTGGGGAGAGCTCTACATTGCTGCCCCGTGCCATGGAGCGTCGGGGCACCCGTGGGAGCTTTAAACTGGGATGTGGCTGTGCTGGTCCGGGCACTGCACAACCCCCTGGGGAAAAATCACCCTTTTTCTGAAACAGGGTAACTTTGCCTGTGCCAAGCTCCAAGCTCCCATAGGTAACCTGCCACCACTGTCTAAGCTGCCACAGTTATCTTCAAACTTGTAAGGGACTGAAGCTATGGGTAGTCATATGGTTTAGAATTGTTTAGGTTGGAAAAGACCTTTAAGATCATTGAGTCCAACCATTAACCTAGCACTGCCAAGTCCACCACTAAACCATGCACTTGCCCCTTCTTTCACAGGTCATAATCTCTCCTTTTTTTCGTGAGTTCCAGCCAAAGCTCTCTCTCCAACCAGGCCAGTCTTCCCCGCTGGTTCGTCTTTCATCTGTCTTTTGCTCCTGCGCCTTTAAGGTTTCCTTCCTGAAGAATGTCCAGCCTTCCTGGACTTGTTGCCCTTCAGGACTGCCTCCCAAGGGACTCGCTCAACCAGGCTCCTAAACAGGCCAAAAGCTGCCCTCCAGAAGTCCAAGGTGGCAGTTCTGCCAACCTCCCTCCTTACTTCTCCAAGATTCAAAAACTCTACCATTTTCTGATCGCTATGCCTCAGATGGCCTCCAACCATCTCATCACCCACAAGTCCTTCTCCGTTTGCAAACAACGGGTCCAGCGGGGCGCCTTCCCCAGCTGGCTCCCTCACCACCCGTGTCCGGGGTTCTCTTCTGCACACTCCCGCAACCTCCTGGGCTGCTTCCTCTCTGCTGTGGTGTACTTCCAGCAGGCATCTGGTAGGTTGCCCACGAGAACAAGGGTTAGCAGTTGTGAGACTTCTCCCAGCTGCTTACAGAATATTTTGTCTGCCTCTTCATCCTGCAGGGTTGGGTGGTCTATAACAGACTCCCACCATGCTATCTGCCTTGTTGGCCTTCCCCCTGATTCTTACCCATAAACACTCGACCCCACCATCACCATCATTAAACTCTAGACAATCAAAACACTCCCTAACATCCAGGGCTACCTCACCATCACTCCTTCCTTGCCTGTCCCTGCTGAAGATCTTACAGCCATCCTTTGCAGCACTCCAGTTGTGCGAGTCATCCCACCATGTTTCTGTGATGGCAACTCTATCATAGTTTTCCTGCTGCACAATGGCTTCCGGCTCCTCCTGTTTGTTGCCCATGATGCACGCATTGGTGTAGACGTGCTTCTTTTGGGCTATTGATCCCGCCACCTTTTTGGGGAGAGAAGCCTACTTCCTACATGACCATTCTCAGGTGCTTCCGTGGTTTCTAACACATCAATAACCCTTGTGCCTTTGCTGCTGCATGGATCTCTCTCCCCTGCCTCCACTGAGACGGCAGACCAAAGGACCTCGCTAGCACATCGTCCCTCAAGCGCTGGCGTGCCATCCCCAGGCTTATCTCTAGCGAGCCTGCTTTTATCCTTTTTCCCCTTCAAATCTAGTTCAGAGCTCTTTCAATGAGCCCTGCGAGCTCCTGCGCAAAGACCCTTTTCCCCTTTTGAGATCGGTGTACCCCGTCTGTTGCCAGCAGGGCTGGCGTCGGGTAAACTGACCCATCATCAAAGCCCCCCAATATTCTGCTGGCAAATAGAGGTACCTGCAATAGGTTGGTTTTTAAAATTTATTAATTAAAGTAATAAATATTATATAAAATCTGATCAATCAAAACAGAGTGTTATCCTGCAAATTTCAGAGCTTGCTTGACTTCTCTAGGCAAAAACGTAAGTCAGTCCCATTTCCCCAAAGCCCCCGATTCAGTTGCAGGGAGGAGTTGAAGGAAAAATGCATAAGAGGAAGAGACCCAAAACAGGAAGCGTGGAGCGGCAGAATTGTGTTGCAGGGAAACCACGCTATTATGTTAACAGGAGAATCAAACTTCCGGAGCGGCTGTGTCCCAGGGCTTGAGCAGAAGGAGGGCATGGTGGCCATGGTTTTACCCTTTTTATCCGCCGATGCTGGCGGTGGTCCTGCCCAGCTGGTGGGAGGCGCGGGGAGGCTCGGTCCGGCCCAGGGACCATGCGGAAGAGGGTTAACCCTTACTTCACATCCTCCTGCTTCAACTGTCCAAGCGACAGCCGCTCCAAGTCACTGCCAAGGTTGGATGGGAGGGCAGTGTAGGTGTTGATGGGACGCTGACACATGCTGACAATAAATTTACACATATTGTGGGAATGAAATCGATGGGTGTGATTATGAAGATTTACATTACCAATTTAAAGGGATGGCATCACTGGCAAAAAGAGGGAGAATTGGCTACTCATAGTTTTTAACAGTAAGCATGTTTGGCCTTTTTTGTTTTTGTTAGGAGAAGATAGAGAATTTACATACATAATTGCACATAAATTACATATTTGCAGACCATTGTAAAAAACAATGACCCAGCTTTTAACTGTTACGCATACTCAGGTCAAATTAACTCCAGTGGAGTCCCTGCATTTATATGCAGGGAAGAATTTGACTTAATCATTTCCAGTATTTTTAATACAAATTCTGTTTGTGTGTATAGAAGCGTATGTTTGGCTATCCATGTACTGGAGGATAATGGAGGGCTGACTTCATGCACTGCCACAGATGCCTGATTGCGTATTTATCTGTAATGGACATTTCACTGAAATGACCCAATAATTTTGCTGCCCAGACTTATTGCAATATCGCATGTTAATTGCTAGAGCGAGCTGAAAATAGATCTTAAAATAGGATGTAGGTGGTTAGCCCCAGGGGAACAGAGGAACGAAAGATTTAGTCTGTGATGCTGGTGATGTGCAAAAAAAGGCAGCAGCAGATAAGCTAGCGAGACAAGTAGGAGCAGATGGGGAAACAGAAAAGCTGTAGTTATATGGGGAGCTACATTTCCACATCCATCTGATAAGTGCCGGCCGTTGTCTAAAAGGCTGAGTGGTATCAGCCCATGTACGTATTCCCACGCACCCAGGAATATCTGCCATGGAAGTTGGGGACTCCCTAGGATGGTGGCAGAGGTGGCTAATGCAAAAAATAATAGAAACATATTGCTCTGCCGAGAGAGTATCAGGAGGAGCAGAGATTGAAATCGCTACAGCTGGAGAACACTTTATCCCACAATTATCAGCCACTGTGCCCGCACGACTGGTGCCAGCAGGACCGGCAGCGGGCTCTGGGACACGCTTTCGCATCCCCATTGCCGTGCAGTGGCCACACGCCTCGCCGGCAAGCGGGCGGGAGGCAGCTGCAACCACCTAAAGAATTATAATGGTGAAATTTATAATAGTAATATTTTTGACCGAAAAGCGTTCTTTCTCGTTGAGAGCAACAAATAAAAAAATCCAGTCCTTCCACAACCTATTCATAGCATTTGCCTATCTGGTCTCCCATCCCAGTTAACACCAGTGCCATTATTGCTGCTCCTGGTATCTGTGCTGGGGCCACTCCCCAGGACCCCGCTCTGCCGCAGGAGCTGCCAACCCAGCGTGACAAAGACCCCACCAAACTGGCACAAAAATCAGCTGAAGAGCCTACAGTCCAAGTATTTCCTCACTAATATTCCCTACATTTTCTGAAGTAGCCTTGTCTTAATTGTGTTCATATTTGTTGTCCAGAAATTTAATTTCTTACAGTTCTTTAGTCATGTGTCAACATATCTAAAATTCCTGTAATACTTATTCTCCTTCTCTGGATAACCTTGTCAATCTTAATTATAGCTTAGGGTAGGCAAACAAAATTGAATGCGTCGCTCCAGATGAGCTGTACCATTGTTCAATATGCTGCTGTAATATATTCCATACTTTTAATGCACCAAAGCATTTTAACTGCTGTTGCACACTGTGCAGACAGTCATTTGAGCTCTCAACCACATTTATTTATTTAGATTTCAACCTATAAAACATAAAATAATACATTTCCAAGACTCTAGGTGCCCTTGACAAATAATTAAAAATGCAATTCAACAAATTCTCAAATAGCACGAGCACATCAAAAAATTTTCTCCGCATAAAACCGTAGAAATGTCAAACTTCTCTACCTGAACTGTCACAAAACTTTATTTCCTCCTGTCACACATTTCCACTAAAATAGTAGTATTTACCTGCCTTTCCACAAATTAAAAGCCCTTTCATGGATTCTCCATTTCCAGGAGTTTTCTGCAGAGAACTCTGCCAGTTCACAATTTAAACTGCTTTTGCAAGCAAGTCCCATTTAGCTCACTCAGCCACGCCAGCCCATCACGCTTGGCAGCTCCTTGGCTGAGACCCACTCAACTTCTCACACCAGCTACGTTAAATTGCTCTTTTTAATTTAAAATTTTTAATTTAAAAAATTAAAAAGGGAAGAGACGCTGCCTTTCCTGGCACTCAGAGCCAACAGGATGGACCACGGGGCAAAGGCGAAGGATGGCTGCAGGGAGATCTCAGGGTACTTCTAAAGTTAAAAAAGAGGTGGTGAAAACTGGCAAGGAGCAAAGGGTATGCTTGTGGACCTGTCCGGTTCTCACTGCAGAGCCAGCTGAAGCAGAAGCAGCGCTCGTGCTACACCATGAAAGGCAAGAGGAAGAGTGGGCAACCTCAAGTGAGGCGGAGGCAGCAGAATTTTGCCTATATGAGCAATCTCCTTTTGTTGTAGGCATTTGCCTGAAGCAACCCTACGGGCAGCATGTATTAAATAGAGAGCTCCAGTTCCACAGAATCACAGAAGTCCCAGAACCAGGTACCTCAGGCTGGAGGGGACTCCAGCTCCCCAGAGCACGCTCCTGCTCAGAGCAGGGGTGACTTCAACAGTGGGTCAACTTACTCTGGCACTTGTCCAGTTGGACCTTGATAATCTGCTTTTTATAAAGCACATTCAAAGTTATATGCCCACCTAACACCCAGCAAGGCTGCAGTGACATATGCCCACAGCCTACTTGAAAGTGTTGCTCCACATTCGACAGCCAGTGTGGGATCTCCGTGTTTTTACTACCGGATTTCTTCTTCCAAGCATATATTTTCTGAAATAGGAGAGTTGAGAAATTCAGTGTTCTTCCATCCTCACGTTTTGTTTCTGGATTCATATGGATGTTTAAGGAAGATACCAGAAGATATCATGGCCAGTGGTCAAAGGGTCATGTTAGTGGACACAAAGATATGACTCTTCCATCATCCCTCTCCTCTCTCAAGACTCAAAGATCAACAGAGGAAAAGGGAAAACAAAGAAAAGAGACCAAAATCTCCTAAATTCTTTTTGCTGTAGATGACCTCATTATGTCTCATACCTAATCTGTATTTCTTACTGCAACAGGAATTGTAACTCCATGATGATTTCAAAGTGACTCTATTCCTAGCAAGTACTCAGGACTATAAAGATCCAAGCAATCCTTCATCAATAATATTGAATGACCAATGAATGGAAATCACTGGAATAACGCATTACAGTTATTAGACAGAAGATAGCTCCATCGTATGCACCATGGTCATTTATCAGAAAAAAAAGTATAAAGCAGATAGAAGAGAAGAGAATAGATCCAAATAGAATAAATCCAAAAGGAAAGGAGAAAATACGAACATATCAGAGAAGCCATTTCCAAAGATAGTATTTTTATAGCGCTTAACTATTATCTACATTTTAACTCTTCTTTCTTTAATTTAAGGACATTTAGAATTAATTATTATTCAAATTATGTGCTCCAGAAGTGACAGGAGTCCACCAAGAATCCTCATCTTAATCCTGATCTAGAAAAGACAAGCTTTGCCTTGGTCCTTCATACATCCAATTAAAAATCTGTGTACTATGTGGAGGCACATCTCGTTCATTCTTCTACCAGCCTTGCATTTATTGATGGAGCTGGTAGTTCCTGCAGCACTTCTGAGCTTGCCAGGCTCTATTGTCACCACTTAGTTTTGGTGTAGCTAAGGACGTAATAAATCTTGCTTTTAAATACCAAACACAGAGCTCCTTCACAGTTACATGCCAGCTACCAAGTGTATAGCTTAGGGAGGGAGGAATTAATGAGACTTTAGACATTCAAGTTGCTTCAGGATTTAAAAATCCCAGTTGTGGAGGTTTCATAGAGAATAGGGTAGCACATACTGGTGAATATTTAAGATTTTTTGAAGTGCTTACAATTTGCAGCAAATATTTTACAGTTGCAAATAAATTCTATAGAGATTAATCAAGGGAATTATTGAAATATCTCAGAGACACTCCTGCATTAACAAGATCCAACCAAAAGGTGATGGCATTTCTAGAAAGGTAAAATGCTAAAAAAGTTTCTATTACTTTAAAGACTTGATTCTTAAGGGAACAGTTCTATATAAATCATATTTTCATAATGTAGACTGGAAGGTCTGGCTAGAGCACTTTCATCTAATTTTCATAAGGTGTCTCGAATGAGAAAGAAGTACCTCTCCCTGAATATAGATATTTCAGAAAAACGAAGAAAAAAATGATGTCTTAGTTCAAACTTCCCTAAGCAGCTTCAAGTGGAGAAACACAGACATATTTTAGCAAATTATGAAGGTTGAATTTTATACATATACTGCGATACTAGTAATTATTAAGGATTTGCTCAGAGGCCAGGCTGTCACTCCCCTTTTAAATTCTAGGATAGGAATGGGGGAAAAAAAGGTATGTTTCATCAACAAGTATCCTTTTCCCATACAGATGAAAAACAAATAAATCATTGTCCATGTAAATTCTTAGC
Source organism: Phaethon lepturus (assembly GCF_000687285.1). NCBI lineage: Eukaryota > Metazoa > Chordata > Aves > Phaethontiformes > Phaethontidae > Phaethon > Phaethon lepturus. Next base: position 8,980 of record NW_010536942.1, on the reverse strand, counting down.
TCCTGTCATAAAGCCTTTTACTAAAATAAATTGGAAATATCAACACCACTGAGGTTAGTAATCAAGTTTCTACCAGCTGCTACTAATGGGACTCTGCGCTCCTCCACTGCCGATATCCTCATGAGCTAAACATCTTGTAAGGAATTTTCACAGAAACACAGCCTGGTTGAGGCTGGCAGGGACCTGCGGAGCTCATCTGGTCCAACCCCCCAGAGCGGGTGGCCCAGGACCGTGTCTGGTTGGGTGCTGAATATGCCCAAGGATGGAGACCCCACCACCTCCCTGGGCAACCCGTGCCAGCACTCAGTCACCCTCACCCTGAAGAAGTGTTCCCTGATGTTCAGAGCGGCCCTTCTGTGTTTCATTAGAATTGAGTTCCCAAGTTTCATTATATGACATTTAGAAATAAAGCCTAAACTCGTTTCCTCGCCAAATGACAAGGAAGCTACTAGGGCAAATAGAAAATTATATAATTGGTAGTAATACAGAAGGGGAAGAGAGAACATTTTCTTACTGTTTTGACAAGACTTGAGCTTAAAGATGAAAACATATATTCTATCGAAAACACCAAAACATTTTTCAAGGAAGAGAAATGATGGATAAAGTTTTCAAATTCCAAAGGAAAGGAAGTTAGTATAATTACATTTGTGGGCAGCAAGCCCACAAATTCATGGGAGAAAATTGTCTACAATTTGCCAAATAAAACCAGGATGAAAAAGTTTCCAAAGGCTTTTAAGAGCTAAGAGGTTCATGAGGCTGTGAAATTCATGAGGAATTTGCATTAGTATCAATTCACGGGTTTGTTTACTACTAGCTTTTTTCCCTGTGGCATGTAAAAAGAACGTTTTTGAAAACAGAGTCCTGAAGTTCAAAAATTGCTTAAGAAATGCTGCTCAGAGGCAAAAAAGCTCCCTCAAAGATTAATTTTTAAGTTATTTAATATTTCAAAATTATGTGAAATCATCTCAGTCTCAATATTACATTTCATTAAGGTACTTAATTACACGTAGTTTGGTTTAGAGACTGTTCAGCTGCACAGGGCCAAGCGAACGCTGAAATTCCTTTCTGAACCGGATAGTATTTACCAAAAGGCTTTGTCTCCCCTTCCACGTGGAAAAGGCAGCTTGTGTGCAACCAGAAGAATCTAGTTTATTTGCTGGGAACTGCTTCGGTTCCTTCGCCATCCGCAGGGAACCCCGAAGCGCAGAGGGGGAGCTTCACGGCTGCCGCCGGCAGCAGCTGGAGAAAGGGCCCGGCACCGCTCGCGGCACCGCCCGGCAGCTCCCAGCCGTTGCCGCCTTCTCTTTGGCAAAAAATGGCTTTGAATTATTTTAGCCAGTGGTTTCCAAGCTGTTAGTATTATCCTGTTGATAATACTAATCACCCTTTGGACTAGTGATAGTCCAAGGTCCAGACGTGCTCCGTAAGAGCCAATACTCCTGCTTTCACAAGAGTAAACGTGAAAATCTTTATTTATTGAATCAAAGAAGCAGCTACTACCAGCTTCACCTATGAGCTGACTGATTGACTAATATTTTCTCCCATGTGAATTACCAGGCAGTTAATATCCACAATTTCAAGGCAGTCTATACTGAGGAGGTTTGCAGTGAGGGTGATGTACAGCAGCGCTACCGCATCGGCCAAGTATCGCTTGCGGAACGGTGGGGTTTTCATAATAAGCATGTCTCTTCACAAGCAAGACAAGAAATCGCATCATGCTTTCAGACCAAAGTCTCGTAAACGTAGGTTTGTGCACTCTTTTCCTTATTTCTTCAAACCCGATCGGTTTTTGAGGCTGACAGGACTGGCTTTACAACACAGCAGCTGTTCTGCTCTGCCTAGTGCAATATTGATTTTTACAACAAGCTCTGTAAATATCAATATTTTTGTACTTCAAGCAGACGAAAAGCGGCATAGTGAAATGTACCCTGCCAACCAAACATGCCGGGTCAGTCTGGAGAGAGCCAAGACAAGTTTAATGAGAAAGTAAAACAGACAGGAAGAAAAAGAGCTTGGAAATAGAAAATAAGCCACGGAGGAAGAGATGAGAGCTCACCCGAAACAGAGGAAAGGTAGGCAGAGAACCTGCAAGCACACTTTGGGGCATGCCAAGCCTGAGTGAGGAGGAAGCAAGGCAGGGAGAAGAGAGAAGACAGCCGTAGGGACGGCAGGGAGAGCCACCCGGACTGGAGAAGTTGGCTGTTCGGTTGTCTCATTTTCTGATTATTTGAACTAAATTCTGCTTGCCTGGCTATGACGGAGTGCAGACGTTAGTGTCATTAAATAATGTTTTGTGGTTTTGTAGGATTGAAAAATCCTACAACATTGAAGAAACTGAAGTCGTGTTTTATTTATTTCATGGCTGTCCTTTATTCCAATGGAGCTGGAGTCATCGTCTTCCTAAACTTGGCCCAGATGTGGGCTTCGGCGGAAGTTAACTGGACATTGTCTCGCTGTAAAGAGTGAACACGAAGCGGAATGTTTCAGGCCAGGAGCCAGAGCCCGTGGTGGGCTGACCCTGACCCATGGTGGAGTGGGTTGGCCAAGTGCTTTGCAGGGCACGTCGAGGGATCCCAGGACCTCCTGAACCTTTAACGGCCGGGAAGGTGCTGCAGATGCGGAGCATCACGACCACACGGCATCACACCAGCCTTGAAATGTGTCCCTGCAGACCAGAGATTTGTCACACCCTGCATGGATGGTTTCTCCTTGCAGTGAGAGATCATGAAAATAAGGAGGGGACAGAAACAGTCCTGCCGGCACATTTGCTGAGAGGAAGCCAAGGGGAGGAGGAAAACTGCAAGATCTGTGAATATTTTTAGTATTTTTTCTGACGTTACTACTTATCTGTAGTTTCAATAATTCCTTTACATAGTGGATATAAAAGATAGCTATAGACAAAACTACATTTTATTATTATTTTCTGATGCCAAACATTATCAAAATTAGCAAATACTGTAACAGCTGAATGGAGGGAGGTATGAAGCACAATATAGTCCCCGCATGCATTCAGTTTGGTTTATGTTTTTAGATCATTTGCTCATTAAAATTGTCATGAACTAGTAATTCAGATGGAGAAAGCTGTGGCATGCCAAATTCTGAAGGCTTCCTGTAATTTTTTTTATTAAGCCAGAGAATTAAATAGACTTTCTGTGAGGAACTACTCTTTTTATAGAGAAACAAAGTAAAATAACATCACAAAAACTACCTCTTGTCAACGCTACTGTCTTTCTGAGACTCAGGTTTTACAGCTGGTAGGAAGTAAGCTGCCAGAAACAGTAACCCTGCTGCTTCCAAAGTCCCACATGTTGCCATGGAACTCCAACCCATGGAGGGAGAAGCTTTTGGTCCTTCTCAAAAGCTGCCCTTCTGCCGGGCTGAGAAGCAGCCCAAAGCCCCGAACCCCCACCCGAACCAGCCCACCGGGCAGGACCCGTCCAAACTGTGAACTGTCGGAAGAGGCAGCTCGGGCACGTCAGTAAGAATTTCTGCGTCCACACGAAGGTGCTGGAATGGAAAGCTTGAGCAAACCCCACCAGCCTCTCCTGGTGCCGCTGGATGAGCGGCGAGTGCGCAGGCTGTCACGAGGCCGTTTCACCCGTCTCTGATGCTTTTCCCCAAACCATAGTGTGGGTGAGTCCCGCTGTGAGGGCAGGAGCTCCCCAACTGCTTGTTTGAGATATTCAGTCTAGGTACGCAGTTCTCCCACAAAAACATTTTGGGTGCATTATTAAGGATCAAAGTCATGCTTCCAAAAGTGAGAAAAACGACAGAATCAAGGTTTGGGCTGGTTTCTTCCCACAGCGTTAAACTGGCCTCCTGTTACCTGGACTACGACACAGAGTTTCTTTAAATGAAGAACTAATATTTTTCCAGTCAAGCATGAAACTATTGTTCATGTATTCTTGGTACGATAGTCCATGTCAAACTACTCCAGGACCAGTCTTTTCAGCGTTCCCTCACCCAAATGCTGACTCTCCATCTTTCATCATTTTATTTTAGAATAATTTTTAATGTGTCAAAAATCATGTGACCTAAGAGCTCTTAAATAAAAATACAAAGTCTTCCAATGTGAACTGAGAAAACCTCTTCTTTTTTTAGAAGAAAACATATTTCAGCCAGGTGTGCCATTATTATACCTGCCATTATGTCATTTATTAATTTAAACCTTTTTCCACCTACCTCACACAGATTTGAAATAGAATATTCAAACACATTCAGTGTCTATGAACGGGTAAATTCAGCTGTGAAACAGAACAGATTTCCATTTTCCTAATGCCTTTTGGCACTTGCTGCTGTCCGGTTACATTAGTCTGTAAAAATGTTTCCAGCTTTATCAGCCCCTAAGTATGTGCCAAACCAAATGTGAATTTATAATTCTGAGTAAATAAGTCCTACACATAAAGTCCCTCAAGAACTCAGAATACGTAACAGAAACAGTTTATACATTTTAAATGCCTGTAATCATAACACTGTACCCAAAAGTGTGATATATGTTCCATCAGAAAAAAAATAGCATTTTAGGTAAATTCTTGACAACACATAACCTTAATAGTTTGCATTTTTTCCTGTGCTACATGCGATTTTGACAGAGAAAAACAGAGGACGTTTCAGACACATTATGCATTTTGACATTAAGTAACTAGCAATTAACTAAAGTGCATAATTGCATCTTAATGCAGCAAAGGAGAAAATAACAAAAAAGACTGGGGAGGAGCGTTATAAAACTGGGGGTTTGATGATAGTTAAAACAAAACAAAATTGGGGAGGGAATCAAAAAATCCAGAGACACTGAGATCCCTCATTCCGGGCTAAAAATGGAGGTAGATGAGATTCCCGAAGCCAGCAATCCTTACTCAGCCAAAATGCCCATGACGTACTTAAAATACCCCCACACAGCGCCAGCACCATCAGTGCCACCCAGAAAATTACTGAGCTAAGGGAAATAACATTTCTAGCTGCTCTTCTTTCTACACAGCTTGTTCTGAGAACCCTTCCTATGTGCTATATTAATTCACAGATTTCCACAGCAAGGAAAAAATAGCTGTTTTGAAGAAAAAGAGAGCCACGTAATGCAAGCCAGTTGGGGCAAACGCAGCGCACTGGGAGCCCGGGGCCCAGACCCGGGCTGGGTTCGTGAGAACGAGTTACAGTAAACTTAAGTTAAGGCTTTACAAATCCAGGTGAAATGTATCCAGCCAGTGCAGGCAGAACGAGAAAAAAACGCGAACTTGGCCGCTTTTAGAAAAGGCTTCGCCAGCGTGGTTAGCTCTGGCAGCAAAGTATTAGGTTGAGTCATGCAAAAATTGTCTGTTCCCACGTCTAGTCTTCTCAGCAATGGACCACCCATCACCAACAAACAACAAGTAACACCTCGGTTGGCGGATACACTTGTCCCCAGGGGTGATGATAAGAATAAATACGGGAATATTTATTTAAGGTCAGTCACTAATTATGGAATTGCATCTAGCTGCAGTTGGCAGAAGTATGTTTTTCACGTTCAAGTAATCAAGAGACTGGATGCTTTTCTTTGACATCTGGACTTGCTCAAAGTCATCAATAACCTTGTCACTTTGGAAGAAGAGCCTTCTGCAATCTGCTCGTTCGCTCACAGGCTGCTCGTGCTTATCTTATCTTTTAGCATGTGCAGAGAGACGACATCATTATACCAGGCCTTCAGCAACAGATGCCAATTCACTTCTGGTCAGAGAATCTTTACAAAACCAAAAGCTCTCTTGTGAGGGGTCTAGGATCTAGAAGGATCTAGATCTTCTAGGATCTAGAAGAGCTCACAGACCAACTTGACAGCTGTCCCACAATGATGGATTTGGTAGGTGCATGGCTTCGGGAAGGGCTTCCTGCAAGGTCCACTGGCGCCGGCATTTGCCGTGGTCTGACGCCCGCACAGAAAATTCTCCTGTTTCGTTGTTCTCTCTGACACTCCTCCCTTGAAGCCTTTGGGGAAGAGTCATCTTTAACAAGGGTGAGGGGGATCTGCTAGAGATGGGTTTACTATAATTACTTCAACTCCAAGTTTGGGATAGCAATTTTGGCAAGTCTTTCCTAAGCACGCCAAAAGCAGATAGATAAAACAACGGAAGATGTGCTGCACGTCTTGCAAGACATGCAAGATTTTAAAAGGAAAACAAAGGGGATAAGGAGATGCAATTTTCTACCAATAGGTTCTACTGCTATATCACAAATCCTGCCAGGTCATCTGGATCAACTTGGCAAACACCAACCTCGGCTCAGCAGGTGCTGATGAGAATTCAGAGGCCGCAGAGAAGGATGGGACGAGAAATAATCTAAGAGCTGAGGGAAGTATTGGTGTGCGCAGTACGGCCGCGAC
>NW_010536942.1:0-2618 GCF_000687285.1 Phaethon lepturus | reverse complement strand
GCTAGCCAGCCCCGGACAAGGTGCCAGCCAGCCAGCCAGCCAGCAGCCGGTGGGAGCAGCGGTGTCCATGGGGAAGGGGGGAGCACAAGCGCTGAGATTACAGAAACCCCCCACGGCAGTTTTCTGGGGTCTTCAGGCAGAAAGGCTGCTCGGCGGGGGGACGAGCGGGGGGCGCCCCGCGGGGCGGACTTTTTTTGCTGGGCGGGCGAACGAGCGGGTGACGCTCCGTGAGCAGCACTTCCTTAGAGCACGGAGAAAGATTAGCAGAGGGATAACGAGGATAAAACAGGGACGTGTCAGACAGGATTTCGTGGGAAGCGGGAGTCCAGCGGGGCTGCGGCTCACCTTCCAGATGTTAAGTATTAAGCAGTGACGTGGTGCTTGAAAAGGGACATTTCACAAAGGCTACAGATTCTTTCAAGATCAACTCCTACCCCACCGAATACCAAACCCGATTCTGCTCACCAGCTGACTGCGGGTATGCAAAGGGAATATAGGAAGGGGAAGCATACAATTTTTTTAAGAAACCATGGAAACAAAAAGATTAAAAGCCCTGGAATAGTTTCCACTGCGAGGGACCGCGGAGGCAAGGTCGTGCTTACAGCACAGGGAGCAGGACAGGGATGCTGAACGTGCACGAGCACTTCTCGCCGCACCACTGGTACTGTTAACGATAGCCTAAACCACAGCGTTTTCCGCATGGAGAGGCCGGCAGCGTGCAAAGGTCTGAGTGTCACCACGTCCACTTTTTGGAGAGACAAGCTGAGACGGTCCCTGAGCAGGGCAACAGCTAAGCTGAGGAGGTGTCTGCCCACCCAGGTCACTGCCACGGGCAATGGCACGAGTTTCAGAACGGGCGTCACAGAGGCAAGTCTCAACCGTTCGCTTGAAAGTGTCAAACTTCGAAGTGTGCCCTGGGATAGTTCAGCCCATTATTTTCTTAAAGTGTTTCATGTGGGAAAAAAAAAATATTATAATAGAATATTATTCTGTACCTGGCAGAATTTAGTAAGGTTATTAGAGTTTAGTGGATGGTACGGGTTTACTGAGAAATGCGACGCATCCTGATACAATTTCACTTTAGGGCTTCTCCCGTCCTCCCATCGCTGGCAAAACAGCGGCACGATGACTTGCCCACAGCTGAGGTTGCATGAGAAATCGGTAGTCACAGCGCGAACACAGACCAGCCACGCCTTCCATGGCAGTGCACTTAAATACGTATATCTCAATTCTTACGATCTGTCTTCAAATCTCAGCAGGCAAAGGCACTAATTGCGGGGGCGGGGGGGGGTATGTGTGCATGCGTGTGACAGGCAATGGGGTAATCCTGTTCAGGCACTTAAATTTTAAAATTAATAGCAATTTTTCAGTGAACACTCAAGACGCTTAAGCACCTGTATACAATAATAAATGATAATGACCAATTTTATTTTTAATTAAAACTGTTAAACAATTGAAGTGAGTTCTCATCACTAGTGCACTCATAGTTCTTTATTCAATCTTAGGAGAAAATCTTCCTTCTGACCAGAATATTATGACATAAAATAACACCTCTCAGCAAGACGTGCCACAAAGCTACCAAATATTTTAAGCTATAAAATATACACCCCAGGAAAAAGTGTATATTCACAGGTATATTTTATTAGCAATGAAAGCAAGATGTTTTTATACTGAATTTCTAATGAGCAGATTTTCAGACAATTTTCCCTAGGTTACTAAGAATTGCACATAATAATGCAAAACCTGATCTCCTGGAAAGTTTCCAGAGCCGTACGACACTCCATCATGGTGATTGCTGTATTCAGCACGGTATTTATTGGCACAGGAAATGCTTCATCGCTATTAGGAAACGTCTGAATGTTGCTAACTTGCTAAACCTGACAATTACAGACCTGCTCCTCATCACTTTTAACAGAAAATCTGACCACATCATTGCTTTAAAAGGACTGTGTACGCCCGTGTCTTGAGCGGCGAGTCCAGATTCCTGTGCGTATTAGCATACTAGCATAATTAAATTCGTTCTGCCTTTAGGGTGGCCAATCAGGCTGTGCAAATGTGGTTGCTCATGGAGTTGTTGAAATAATTTGCCTCTTGAGAGTCATAGTAAAATAATTCAATCTTGCTTTGCCATGAAAGGAATTAACTCAGAAACGTGAAGCCGATCACTCGTCCAGCAAACCCTCTACAGCCGGCGAAGACGACCCCCTCCGCGATCTCCGCTTGCACCGTTCGCGCAGGGAGCCTACACCGCGCAATCCTGCCTACGGGAGTTGCCCGTTTTTATAGGAAGTATCGCCGGGTTTGTGGAATTAGTTACGGGAATAGCAATTATGCCAGCGAGCGAAGCTGAGCCCGCCAGCGCCGGCAGCGGCCAGCACTCGCGCTGGCGCGGCACTCCGCTTTTAAGCCAAGGCGCAGACGTCGCCAGTAAGGTGATACCGCACTTCGGTGGACATTGGCTCTAATTAGATACGTAGGAACAGCTGAATTGCGATCCCAGTGTAAAGAAAGGGAGAGGTTTTCCTTAGCTGACCTGAACGATATAGTCCGTTTTCGCATTTTCCTTTTGAACGCCTGGCTTCAAGAGTGGGGTGCTGGGGGCCCACCGTGACCTAAAG
>NW_010536941.1:0-1327 GCF_000687285.1 Phaethon lepturus | reverse complement strand
AGATGGATGAAGTAAGTAAAGGATGGCCAAGCTGTTTAAGGGCAGTATCAGCTGTGGTTATCAACATTCAAGAAGCTTGAAAATTTACCTTGGGCCAGAAAATAACTGTGTGTGTATCATCTCATACAGTATCCATTGTACCGGAACAAAAAGGGAGTCACTGGTTATCTCCCTCAAGGTTCCTCAAATACCAGGCCATCCTAATGGAACAGGATGATGTGGAGATCCTCAATACTAACCTAATCAATCCTGCAGCGTTTCTGTCATCAGATCAGGAGGATTCAGAAACCCTCCACCACAACTGTCTGGAAGTTATTGAAAGCACATATTCTAGCAGGCCTGACTTGAAAGAGGAACCTATCCCAGATGCTGAAACCTGGTATACAGACGGTAGCAGTTTTGTGAAGAATGGAGAACGTAAGTCTGGATAAGCAATAACCACGCTTGACTCTGTCATAGAATCAAAGCCATTACTGCCTGGGACTTCAGCTCAAAAAGCAGAGATTATCACACTCATCAGAGCATTGCAGAAAGCTCAAGGAAAACAAATCAACATATGGACAGATTCCAAGTATGCCTTCGGAGTAGTGCATGCTCATGGGGCAGTATGGAAAGAAAGAGGATTACTAACCTCCCAAGGCAAGCAGATTAAACATTCTAAGGAGATCTTAGAGCTATTAGAGGCCATCAAGTTACCCCAAGAAGTAGCCATAATGCATTGCAAGGGACACCAGAAAGGAGAAACAGAACAAGAAAGGGGAAATAGGTTGGCTGATCAGGAGGCAAAAAGGGTGGCAGAACAAGGACAAGGTACAGTAACCATACAACCCCTCATCCCTGAAGGTAAGATCGAATTTGACTCTAAAAATTCATATTCTAAGAAAGACCAGAACTGATTCAAGATTTGCATGCCACCTTAAGGGGTAAAAATTATGTAACCCCTCAAGGACAGATAGTAATACCTGAGAAGGCTTTATGGCAGGCAGTGGTAAAGGAACATAGGAAAACACATTGGGGAGGAGATGCTCTATACACATATCTCCGGAAAGGGATAATAGGTAGAAACCTCTATAGTACAGTCAAACAAGTTACTCAAAAGTGTGCGGTCTGCCTCCAAAATAATCCTCAGACAACTCATAAAGTGGAATTCAGGGCGATAGATAGAGGAAATTATCCTGGACAACAGTGGCAAATCTATTTTTCCAAACTCCCAAGAAAAAGGGGGTATCGGTACCTCTTGGTCCTAACAGATACCTTCTCTGGGTGGCCTGAAGCCTTCCCAACAAGGACCAATAAAGCCAGAGAAGTGGTTAAAGTATTACTTGAC
>NW_010536940.1:0-32352 GCF_000687285.1 Phaethon lepturus | reverse complement strand
AGGTCTTTTCCAGCCTTAATGATTTTGTGATAGAATTAGGCAGCAAAGGCATGGTAGAGCAGAAAAAAAGAATGTTAAGGTCTGGAAGAGTTTGCCTATAAAGAGAAGTGCTGCATTCTTTCCAAAGTGTAATAGTTGTTGTCCATATGAATACAAGACTTCCTAGCAGATCTTCACTCATGAAAGACAAGGATCCAGATTTCTATCAGTTTCCTGCAACATTTATAGCTCAGACTGAAATAAGGTAAAACATAGCTGGTGGACATGTGTTGAAGTATCAAAATCTCTTTCATGGTACTTTGCAAGTTAGCATGAAGTTGGAGTTACTTGTTAGAGTATTTATTAGAAAATAATTTTTCTTAATCTTTGAGAAGTCTACACTTCTAGCCTGTGAACAGTCTTAGGAGTTGATGGAGGAAAAGAATAGCTAATTAAATCATGAATAGAACAACGCAGTTTTTCCCCCCTTGCTGTTACTTCATGTAACTCGATGTGATAACGCATTACATCTCTTCATGTGGGAGATGGGCATATCAGATTCTTATTTTTTAAAGTGAAGTAGTAGAGCTAGTATTTGCCTGTCAGCTTCACAGTGTACAAAGTGTGGATGACTATTTATGAAGAAGATTTTGAAAATAGTAATATATTATCCAACAAGCAGAGGCGGCACACATTTGCAGGTAATACGTTGAAGTTGGTCTTGGTGTTAACCCATGCACAGTTTTTTAAGCTGTGAATATTAGGTATGAGTAACTGGTAGAATTAGTACTCATGGGTTTGTGAAACATTCTTTGCCAGGTGTGTTTTTGTAATTTGTGTAGATGTGTTTTTAAGTGTTGTTTCACATATAGTAAATGACTTTTTTTGTTCCCCAAATGATTGTCTTTGTAGGACATAGAAACCAAAATTAAGTATTGCAATTTAAGACCTTTCCACCTGAAATACAATGTACATGCAGCTGATGCATTCATTTCCATGTGCCTCTTTAATATTTGGATAATATTTGTAGCAACTGGTTGTACAATTCGAGCTGTTGCTCTCTAGTCTGTCATACAGAGTGTGCACAGAAGCCTGCAATATATCAAAGAGCACCTAGCTCTCTTCAGCTGATGTTTGATATTGGCTTCTGTTGAAGTTAGATCATCACAGAGTTCATACAGTTCTGCTGAATGCTGGGTCTCGTTGTGTAAATGTCCTGGAAATGCTTGATTTTTTTATTCAGGGTGAACTGATGTGGTGATTTAATTTTTACAGCATTGATTGTTAAGTGCACAGTTGGACAAAAGAATAGGTGATCAATGTGCAAATTTGCTTGTATATTTTTTCCACCCCCATTTCTGTCTTGGGAAAGGAATATTCACCCATGCAGCCTGTAGTTCTATAAGAAGTGGGCCTTGGGATTTTTTTTTTTTTTAATTCTAAAAATATAAGAAAACGAGTCAAGTCAGTCTCTTTGTAAACTGTACTTTCTTTCATTCAAATTTGCAAAATTACTTGAAGAAAACAGGCTATTAGTTGTGCCCCAGTATACATTTGAAGTATGATTTAAAATGCTACCAAAAAGTACTGGCAAAGAAACTGGTTGATACAATGCAAGGAAAATGCTTGCTCTGCAAATTGGTAAATACTTTGAGAAGTCTTAAGTAAAGCTAGCTCATTGCTTATTGTTAAGTATATGCATACATTCTTACAGGATTGAGATTTTTAATCTGTTTATCAAAAAGGTTAATATTTAGAAAATCAGAAATTTGTGTTCAGCTTTCAGAAGACCAAACTTGAGAAGCTTTATATCAAGGAATTAGTTGTGGATATAGGCAAATTAAAGTAGTAGACAGAGCTCAACAGCTGACATTCTTTTTCCATGGGTATTTGGAAATGACTACGTAGTATGTAATGTGGATTAATTGAGAATTGTACTGATAACACTTCCAACATCTGTTATTACACATGTATAAATAGATGTGGTGTTCACAAGGAATGCGTCTTCACGCTTGAATATCTGTCCTGAAATAACAATCACATTCCATGTTTTGCTCTGGCTATAAACTTCTCGGCTGTGTGTTTAACTCCTCAGGTATATGAAGCAAAGCCTGTCTTAAGGCATATGTCAGAGCTAGTAGAGAACAGTTAAGAGGACAGAGTAAGGGAGTTTTGCCTACAGGACCTATGTATCACTGCCAGTGCTATTTTTCCAGTGAACCTGGTGTTTTGCCATTGCTGTGCTACATAGTATTGAAATTCGTGAAATCATCAGACATGATTCTGTTACTGTTGACGGCATGGAATCGTTGAAACAGTCTGCAGAAGTTATCAGAGAGATTGTAAAGTAATAATTTCTGAATGCGTATCTTCCTACCTGGAATGCTTACAAACTTTTGTTGTCTTACTGTGGCAACTTGAAGTGTCATTACTGTTTGACTGTCTTGTGAATTTGTGTATTTTGCTACTTGCTACACTATTATTAACACTTTTGTATGTTTTAAAATTCAGTTTTATGCACATGTCTACACTTAATGGTACTAGAGCTTTATAGTTAAAACCTGAGTTTGACTGAAAGATCCTTTCCCATTTCAGGGAAAGATGGGGTTAAAAGCTTACTGTTCTAAACCTTTGAAATAAATTTTCTGTTTTCTTGGTCATGTAGTGTTTCATTTAAAAGAACTCTGTCATCTCATTTAAGTATGGTGTTTGCTTTGAATGCATTGTGTATATATGTGAAAATTTGCCGTGTATCTCTTAAGTTGTAAATGACAACTAAATTTGCATTTTTATGATACATTTTGCAACATTGCCACATCATTAAAGCAAACAAAAAATGCTCTGAACTTCTGGTTTCCTCATATGTAAATTAAATCGAATTAGAAGTTGAACAAGCAGCCTTCAAAATAAAGGAAGAAATAACATTTCGCAAATATTTATTTTCAGTAATTGGCAAATTGTCTTATAATGTATCTTTATATATGTGTGGGTTTTGCCTGACAGTTGCCTCCAGTCTACATCTATTTAATAGATAAACATTGGAAAATATTGTATAATTTGTTTTTAATAAACATATGTGTCATTATTGTAGGGAAAAAGATCTTGCAGATGCTCTAGAAGAAGGAGGCTGTGATCTTGAAACTGTGAGAAACATCATTCAAGGAAGGCAATTGCCTGCTGATCTGAGGCCCAAAGTCTGGAAGGTAAATATGAGCTTAAATTGAGAAGCAGGAAATGCTTGAAGTTGTACTTGATTTGAGGTAAATGATTTAATTACCAGGCATCTATACAGAAGAGCTGTAGTACTGTATTTTTAATATGCATGTATGCTGATTCAGTTTTAGGATAGTCCTCTTCATTGAGCTCAATAATTGTGTAACTACAAAAGGATACTAAAATGTTAGAGGGTTTTCTATTTTTGTTTTCAGATTGCACTTAATGTTGTAGGAAAGGGGGACAGCCTAGCATCCTGGGATGGCTCTTTAGACCTACCAGAACAGAGTATAATTCATACGGATTGCCAAGAGCTAATTGGTAAGTTCAGTTATGTTTAGATAACCTATGTGAAAAATTCTGTGCTCTCAGTTGTCTTAGGGCTTTGTTATTTGAATTAAGTAACCTGAATGATGTTTACATTTTGGAGGAACCTTTGAGGAGGAAGATGAGAGGGCAAAGAAAATCAGAAAGAACTTGTAAGAAGACAGTAGTATCTTATCTGTACTCTGACTCTGAGATGGGTGATGTCATGGAAGTTTAAAGTATTAGCTTGTAAATGATAGCTTTTCTGTTAGGAAAATTATTTTGAAGTAGAGATTAAAAATATGATTTATATGTTAATACTAAAATTTAAGTCTGTACACCTAGCTGATTTCAAACTACTGATTTTCATAAACTCAGAGGGCTTCTGAGGAATTGGAGGTATGCATTGTGGGTTGATCTGTGTTGAAATTCAGATAAATTTGTTGTGGAGTTCAGCATAAGTTATGTGCTGAGCATATCAAATAGGAATGGAAGAGGGGCATTCTGTGCATTAAAAGAATCTACCTCTTTGTTTCCTACAGATCCTGGAAAACCCAAACTTCTTTAATCCTGTTGTGATATTTAAATTATATTTAAATGCCTTATCCTACTGGGGTTATAAAATAACTTGTATCCAAAAAAGCATCAAAATACATTTCTGTAAACATTTAATGCAAGCTGCTAGCTTTTCGTTTGTCACTTTTTGTTGTTTTTGTTTTTTTTAGCAGTCCCTATTGGTGCAATTGTACTATGAAATAATCTCGTGCAATTTCTTTGAAAGACCGTTAATACGTTTTACATCGCTGTACCTATTTCAGACCTGTTGTCAGCACCAGAAGAGGAGAAGTCAGTATTACTTCTGGATATTGAGTCTGTTATTACTTTTTATTGTAAATCACGCAATGTTAAATACACTTCTTACCTTGGCTGGATACATCTACTCAAACCTCTGGTGCACCTTCGTTTGCCACGCAGCGATTTGTACAACTGCTTTTATGCTATCATGAATAAATTCATTCCAAGGTAAAACTCTTTCTTTTGCCAGTGCACTATTTTTATTGGCATTAAATTATTTTCTGAAAGGATGTGCAAGTTGGTTTCAGCAAGAGTAGCACTGTTTGTAGCGAAGTTGTCAGATTCCTTCATATGATAATAAATTGAACCATCTTTCAATACCTGTTGGTTTGAAGTCCAGGAGATGATCGAGTTGGTTTAAGATGTAAAGAGTTAGCATGTGACTGATGTAGACTCTGTGTCTTTTAAAGAGCATCTGTCATTTCATGCAGTATCAAAAATATTTGTTTAGGAACTATCTAATTCACATATGTCATGTGAAAGCATTTTTTCTTTCCTTTCCTCACATTTTTTTATATCTAAAATGCTTCTATACCTGTCACTTCAAAGTCCTTCATAAGCACTAATTAAGTCTCAAAATCTCTTTAGAAGTAGTTGATATTTTCCCTGTATTCTGCTGAGTTGGGACTGAAATTATTTTTCTTTTAAATTGTTAGATACTTTTTTAAAATAAAAAATATTAAATTGGAGCTTTTCATGCTGTTATATAGGTGGTCTTACTAAGATATTTTTTTATTTATGTTGGAGTAGCACCATAACACTCCAGCAAGGCTACAGGGTCTTCCGATTAAGACCTTGTGAGATAATATATGGATAGGTTGTAATCAAAGTTCTTAGTCTGATTCCCTGGAGAGGAGTTTCTGGCCCAGCTGCTGTGTCCATAATATGAAAAGTGCATGTTTGGTGTTGTGGCAGGAAACATTTATTGGTCCTGTCACTTGACTCAGCTTGTGTCTGTTGCTGATTTAAAATACTGTTGGTCTCTGTGAAATGTTGCGGGTAGTGGCATTACAGTCACATAACTGATGTACTTTCAGCCACAGAAGGCTTTCAGAGTGTCTAGTATTTGTAGTATTTGAGTTCCTCTGTAAGAACCTATGTGGTGTTTTGATGAGATGTCGATGGTTTTATCTTTCCTCTCCCCCTCCTTTTTTTTCCAATGGGAGAGTGAAAGGCGTAGAAAGGCAATTTATAGTAGACTTTCAAATCTCAACTTAGGTCAATTTGGTCTTGATTTGACGTTTGACTGCTGGACCATTATTACTATTTGATAAAAGTTTTATTTTTAACTTTTTTTTGCTATTTTTGTCTTTTAAATCATACACTTTTTATTTAAATTTTCTCATGTTTTGCATCTATCATGAAATATTTATTGGGATTTTATTCTAACAAAATATTGACAACAGGAGAGGGAAATGTACAACATAATCTTTTGGACTGCATTATATCTTGTTGGTTTTGTTTGAAAGAGCATCTCTAGCAAGCCAAAGGAAGAATGAGGGGGGAAAAAAAAATCACAATAGGCTATTTTAGATGAGGGAGGTTTTGATCTTTTTTCCTTGGAAACACTGTTGCTCAAGATTTTTGGTATAAAGTATCCTGTGGATACCTATCTTTCATTTCCTCCTGCCTTTCTTCTAAAATGGTGAGTTTTCTGAACTATACAAAATTAACAAAAAGCTAATGTGGAGGTCCTAGGTCATTAGTATTCTTTCTTTGGGCCATAAATAGAAGAAAGCACCATCTTAGATATACAGTGATTTGTGTGAGAGCTTGCAAGGTAGTAAACTAATTAAAAAGCTGGAAGTGGATAATGGAAGTGTGTCTCATCCCAGGGACCACATGAGGAAAGTGAATTACATCTGCTTACATCACATCAGTGTTACCTCTAACAGAAGGTAGAAAATAGCTCCTTTTTTCGTTAAAACAAAAAAAAACAAAACAAAAAAAAAAAAAAACCAAAGGAAAAAAACAACCAACCAAACAAAAAAACCCCAACAACAAACCATCCTTTTCTAAAACAAAATGTAGGTTTGTTTCCAGGGCAATTTATTTCTGTTTAGCTAAACCTTTCTTTTAATTATTTTTGCTTTGCTTTTGTTTTTTGCCAGTCCTTCCAATGGCTGAGCCTGCTGCTTCCATGGGGCTTCTAGCCTAGGAAGTAGTGGATAGGTACAGGAATTCACAATTCTTGATAAGTGGGGATTTTATTGTTTTGGGGATGTGGTGATGGGTGGTTGGTTGGTTGGTTGGGTTTTGTTTGGTTGGGTTTTTATCTAAACTGGCTATTTAACAAGGGTTGATTACTACCACAGGTACCAGAAGTAAAAAATTACTGAGAAAAACAGTTAAGAAAAATGTCTAAACAAGGTTGTGCCACTGTCAGTAGAAATGTGGAAAGATTCTTTTTAAAGTTATTGTTGGGTATATATCCATTCTTAGTGTTACAGGGTGGTAAAGAATGACTGACTGACTGGAATAATTGACCATATTAACCATTCAAACAAAGTAATTTGCAAGTCTAGATTCTTAGCTAAATTCATTAATAGAATATTTTTCTTCTCTTCACACTTTTTATCCTGTTAATGGAAAGTCAGAGTTCTTGTGACAATTTGAAAAAAGAATCCCCATGTATAATTTGTGAAATGTTTCCATTTCACCACCATGGACATACCCTTGTTTAAGAAAGTTAGGTTGATAATTGTGTTTGGAGAGCTGTGTGTCAAGTTTCATGTAAGTTTACCTAAGTTTTTAAACACGAGACTTGCTCCTAATGTCTTCAAAGAACTCTTTCTTCATTTTAAATTCCCCTTTAATTCCTGCTTGATGAATTGACATTTAATTGTTATTCATGTCTGAAGTAAGTGTATTTTAATTTTCCTTTGGGTGCCATATTAGAATTATTTATACTTTTAAAATTCTATTTTTAGTTAACGACATTGATATCATGCTAGCCTTGTTTTGATATTTAAATCTGTTTTAAACACTTCTGTATTATATACTTTATCAAGTATTGGCAGTATTTTGTTCTTTCTCTTGCCTTATTAATATAGTGGGGTTTTCAGTGTTTATGGGGATTTTGTTGTTTTGTGTGTGGTTGGTTTTTTTTAACTATTGAGGCAAGCTGACTTCATAATCGGATCCTGTGAATTAAAAGAACAATATAGGCAATTACATAATCACACTAATAAAGAATTGTTACTGTAAGTCTGACAACTGGAATATTATGGGGAGTTTATGATTATTTTTACTGCTACTTTTTAGGGATTGTTTTATGAAGGGAAGACCATTTCATCTATTTAGACTTCTTCTTCAGTACCATGAGCCTGAACTCTGCTCCTTTCTTGATACTAAGAAGATGACTCCAGACTCATATGCACTCAACTGGGTAATAAAGTGAAAGTAGGGAAACATAATGAAAAATAAATTTCTGTTAAAATTTAAGTACACATTGCCAGTTTATGGAAGAGTAGTACAAGAGATTAGACATGCATATATAGAAATAAATTGCATGTTTTAATGCAGTGTGGGCTTTTTGTCTTCGGTTCCTTAACATAAGGTATGAGATCTTGTTCACATCACGTTTTTATGGTACTGGATGTTAATTGAGCCACCGACATTAGGAACTACTTGGAATAAGTAAGAATGAGAGCAACTGACAAAAAGTAAGAAGCCGTGATGTTTGTTTTCATAGTGGGCAGCTGTGTGGTTGCAGATATGGATAAACATCAGCCTAACGGGTCTTGTAAAGTCAAATTACTAATCGTTTTAAAAATCTCCATGCTAATAGATCTGTTTGCCTCATACAGTGCTATGCCTTTTAGAATTTAGGCACATACATTTTACAGGTCTTCCAGAATTGGTCATTTCCTCCTCACCTTAACTTCAAAACTGCCTTGAGTTGGGGCTAGTTATAAAGATGATTACCTCAATCATTTTTTAATAAAGTTTGTGTAGCAGGACTACAACATAAAGCAGCAAAATTCTCATGTTTCAATGCTACTTAGTATATGCAATACAAAATCATGTTACAGTGCTTGCAGAGGGAAAGTCTGTTAATTAATAAAGACAACTTTGACCCTTGAACGTTTCTAGGCTGCTCTTTCATACTCATTGGCCTTGCCTCTGTTACTTTCGGTTAAAGAAAGAAGACTGAATTATTAAACTGTGATGTCTCTATTTGTTGTGGGTTTTTTTAACATTTTTTTTTTAGACTGCTACCAATTTTAAATTAAAATGTATCCAGGAAAAATTTCCATATTCCCAAATTCTGCCTTTTGCCAGTCATCAGCCTTCAAAAGAAGAATAGCTCTTTTTTTATTACTGAATCTCCCTTTTTTTATAGATGTAATTTTCCTTAGTAAATATAAACTTCTTTGAAGTTGTTTTTGAAAGTTTAGTGACTCACTAGGAAAAAATCTTCACTTTGAAAGGAGGTAAAGAAATGAGCTACTGTAGCTGCCAGTCCTCCATGTCATGGTTTCTGGTGTACAGTCTTAGGAAAAAATCTTAATCCTCATTTTATATTACAAGATTAACATTAAAATTCCTTGTTTATTCTGTGAAAAAATTTTAGTCTATGCAGAGGTATTTCTCATGTGTAGAAATACCTAAGTAGCATTCAGAGACCTGCCGTGGCCTCGTTCAGGGACATTTTGTCATCAGTTGCGTTTGACTCAATTTGATAGATCTTTTTACCTGTTGTTATAAAAATGTACTAGGAAGTGCTGAAATATTCCGTGATAGTGTTTAAAAACAGATACTGAGCTTTTGAAAGCTGTAGCTCTTTTGATACAGAGTTTTTATGCACCAGCAAGTTCAGTAAGACCCCAGTGAAGCCAGCTCGTATGCATTTGAGTTAGGTGTGATTGCAAATATTATCTGGCACGTATGAAAAGAAGTTCCTACCTTTTCTTTTATCCCCTTTGAATTTTGCATTTCAGAGAGGATGTGTTTTTAAATGGGAACATGAGAACAGGCAAACAGTTTGTTAAATGGTAATGAAAGTTTTCTGTTGCTTCCAAATGTTTAATTAATCAGCCATAAAGCATCATACTTGTCAAACTAATGTGCAGCCATGTTCCAATAGCTTAGTTCTACTGTGAAAAATAAGAATAATGTTGTTTACAGAATCCTTTCAAAGTCCTTTTTGCTAAGCTAGTTGCTTAAATATATTCTCTTATTATTGTCTTGTTGGTATAATTGGTATTTAGCAGTGGCCATGAGCAAAACAGTATTCCAGCCTGATTTTGTTATCCCTGGTTGAATTTGCAAGGCTGACAATGTACAGCTGAGTTTGCCTTCACACTGGGCATACTTGTTCACAGATAATCTGTAGCATTACTTCACTGTTTCCATAAAACTTGCTTTTGAGGGTAGAACCATCCTTCAATACGTGGTGCAAATGTATGTTTTAACATAATTTTGTCTTTTTATTTTCCTTTAGATATCTTGTCTCTTTGTTAAAAATGTTATCTTGATAAGATTGTTCCTGGCTATTGCTTTTTTTCTCACACTATTTTCCAAATTTTTAGCTTGGAAGCCTCTTTTCATATTACTGTTCAGCTGAAGTCACTCAAGCAATATGGGATGGATATCTACAACAAGCAGATCCATTCTTTATTTATTTCTTGATGTTAATCATCCTTGTCAATGCAAAGTAAGTGTATAGTTAATTGTTTGGGACATTCCTTGCTGACACAGTTTTAATCCACTTTTGTTTCATTTCGGTTTTACTGACTTAATCTATGCCGTGACTTTACTGTTTTCAGAGACGTTATCTTAGCACAAGAATCTGATAAAGAAGAAATGATAAGTAAGTACTTCTCTTATATTGCTGCTAGTGAAATATTTACCATATAGCATAAACCCCATTGATTATTTGTAATGACTAAATGCCTGAATTATTTAATTATTTCTCTGTGATTTTCTCATTAATGAATCCCCTCTACTCACTAATTCCCTTCTTACTGTGCTTTTGCTGCATCACATTTGCCCTGTCCTTAACATTCTTTCTTGTGTTTCCTTTCAGCACTCCCACACCTAGTTTTATACTTCAGTTTGGAGTACTTGAAACAATCACCATGTTTCTAAGCCCAAAGCAGCAGCCTTCAAATCCTTCTTTAAAACTACTGCACTTGTTGCATTTTACAGATTATTATCTTTGTATGCACTTGATTGGAGCCCAATTCATTATTCTTGTCTTACCCTCTTCTGTTTTTATAGAAATTACACTAAGTTTCTTGTGAGCCTATTTCTTCTGTCTTTGTATTTTTTTATATTGCATAATACAATATAATTAATAATCTCCTAGTAGTTAAAAATGCAGGTGCTTGGAATTTTACGTCTTTGCCACATACTGCAGAACTACACCCTTGTACCATCCTGGACATATAATAGCACTACTGTACTCTGTTTTAGAGTATTCTATTGGTCAGCCCTCTTTAAAAAAGGCAGATGACTTAGTATTACAACTGAAAGCTAGAACAATACAGAAGTAAGGGTGTGGTGAAAAGTAATTTGTGTAGAAGTTTTGAACTTTCAGCAAATAGCATAGGTTTCCGATGGATAAGGAATACTTCCTGTATCTTCCCTTTCCACCTGGAGAGTGAATCAATATTTATGTTTAAGCAATAAACTCAATTGTTTTATGCCTTATTAAAAATAAGTTATTTTATGATGTGAAAAGATCTGTGGTGCTTCTTTTCTATATCTGAAATGAAAGTGCACTTATGTTGTTTGTGTATCTCAGAATTCTTAGAAACTTCACCAGCCAATCTCGATTTAGAGGATATAGAAGATCTCTTCTCTTTGGCACAATATTACTGTAGCAAAACTCCAGCTTCTTTCAGGAAGGTAATAACAAAGTGATTTTGAAATTCTTTGCTTTTTGGTGACTCTTTAAGCTCCTGCTGACAGTAACTTCGAAGATTTCATTGTGATGGTTTTTTAAGCATTTTTGCATG
Source organism: Phaethon lepturus (assembly GCF_000687285.1). Taxonomy (NCBI): domain Eukaryota; kingdom Metazoa; phylum Chordata; class Aves; order Phaethontiformes; family Phaethontidae; genus Phaethon; species Phaethon lepturus. The sequence continues at coordinate 21,034 of NW_010536940.1, read as the reverse complement.
TTCTTATTACGGTGGTGTTTATTGTTAGGATCTTTGAAAAATAACAATGTTACTTAACGAAACATGTTAGAGAGAAGCTTCCCTGCAATATTCTCGCTTCATGACTGATTACCTTGTTTTGCAAACCGGGTTCTTGTAAGAACTGATGAAGCAAAAATGCCATACTGACACAATTGCATTGTAGTGGACTGCATAGCAGTCCTAGCTGTACTTGCAACAGCAAACAGGAAAAAGTCAGTTACTAGAGAGAAAGCTGTCATCACCTGCACTGTTCTTGCAGTTCTTCCTTACTTAAGGTATCTGACCAGTGAATTTGTGAAACAAAAGTACTTGAGAGTCATTGCCTTTGGCTTGTATGTAAGTTCTCTGGTGTGTGTAGGCAGGTATGTGAGATTTTTTTGGGGAAAAAAAACCAAACCCACAAAAAAACGCAACTGAAAAACAAAAACCAAAGGTATTTCATCACGTTGCCATGGTCAGAGTGGTGAACAATCATGTTTGTAATGCAAGTTCAAGCCTTGCCATCATTTTCAGAAAGAATTTCAGTTGATCAAAAATTTGATGACTATGTGGAGAAGATATGTGTGTATCGGGCTTAATGTTTGTGACATGGTGGATATAGTTTTACTTTAACCCTTCGCATCTAAAGGCAATGGGTTTAGTTAATTTTTTTTTTCCCCTCTTGCCTTATTAGGACAACCACAGTCTTTTTGGCAGCAGCTTGCTGGGCCTCAAGGATGATGAGACAGACTTGAGCCAGGCTCTCTGTCTAGCAGTTTCTGTGTCTGAGATTCTTCAAGCAAATCAGCAACAAGGCGTCAGTATACTGAATTCCTCTTTTTTTCTTCCCCAATTTTATAGCAAAGGAGAAGAATCACTTACTACTTTGTGTATCACAAATATTTTTAAGTGCTAACAACACATGAATATTTGCTATTTCAGGAAAAAGTATTTTTGTCTTGAAGTTGTCTCCCTTGTAAATGATCTTCTGACTGCAGTGCATTTGTTCTGTAGCAACTAGAGCTACAGCACAGGAGAGCTTAATATAGCTGATTTGAATCTGCGGAGTGTGAGCTTAAAGCAATATCTCACTAATTTGAATTCCTTTCCAAAGGTAGCTATCGTAGAGGAAAATTTAAAACCCACTGCTCAGTACCTTTGACAAGTATGCCATTTTAAAATGTCTTTCACTTGTCAATGAAATGTTTAAACAAACAAAAAAATTATTCAAGCTATTTCTGTAGTAGTTAATTGCAGATGTACTTAGATGCAGGGACTTCACTTAGAAGTATTTAAGACCAATATATGGATAATGGTGTAGCTAGATTACAGTGTTTTTTATTGATTACTGACTTTTTGTAGTAGTTTCCAGGCCCCAGTTTCATCATGCATACTTTTTTTTTTCCTAGTCCAAGTAAAGTTAAGCATCTCTTTCTATCCTGTTTAAGTCGGTGGGATATAAAGCTATTCTTCTGTGCTATGGCGAGTAGTAATGGACTGTTGGATTGGGATTTCAAAGTTGTCACTTCTGATGTCTTGTTGATGTGTGCCCTCATACTCACTAGACTTCCTCTCAGTAGAGTTGAAATAGTTACACTGTGAGTATTGCACTTGGGTGATCCTTTCCAATGTGCAAGCTGATGTATTAATGGGAAATCACTATGGGAATACTGTTGGTGGTCTGGTAGCTGTAGAAGTTCAGATTAATCAAATGAAATAAGATTTTGCGATAGTTGTTAGCCCCTTTGAGGGGTTCCTGTAGTATTGGAATTAGTATTAAAATATAATTGGATTATGTATTTCCTATTAATAATTATACAATTTTTAAATTTTGTAATGGGCAAAAATCTTTCTCTTTCAGGAAGGAGTAAGGTTCTTTGTAGTGGATTGTCGTCCTGCAGAGCAATACAATGCTGGACATTTATCAACAGCATTTCATTTAGACTCTGATTTGGTTCGTATGCTTTTTGTTTCTTTACTGGTTTTTGAATCCTAAGTTAAATAGAAGGAGAGAGAAATGTCTGTCTTGAAAAATAAATTATCCTTAGTTTAGACTCTAGTCTGTGGGCTGCAGTGTCTAGCTATGTGATAAAGTTTCAAAAGTTAGCTTCTCTGAAGGGGATTGGAACCATCATTTTGCTGAGAATTTTAGTCCTTAATGACACTAGAATTTGGGATTCCAGACTTCCTGTTCTTTGCTTAGAACTGGAAACCCATACAGGCTAAAGACCTAGACATTGTTTGTAGGAGAAATCTCTTTTTAGCATCATAATTTCTAAAGAAAGATGCCATAAATTTTAACAAATAGCTTTTTTTTTTTTTCTCGCCAGCCAGTCTTACTACAGCCTGATTGTAAGGAACGTACTTCTTGAAGAGGATTTGGTTGCTCCTTTAAAATTTTTGCAGTACAATATGAGAGAGGAAGTGCATTAATTTTGGGACTGAGGTGTACTATGAACTAATTACTTCAGTAAAGGTCTTGCTGTAGTTTCCATTTGATTACGAATTCCTAACTGGACACTCAGTCATATTTTTCTTTGACCTTTTTTCCACAAATCACTTGGGCTTCAGCTGGCTCACAGTGTATTCTTCCCTTCTAGATTAACGCTCCATTATTTCACTTCAAGGAGTCTACAGATGCTACATGGAATGATTTCTATGTATATACCCCATAAAAGTTTTTTTTTTACCTTTCTTAGTTAAGAAGCTCAGTCCTGCATCTATTATCTTTACCTCTCTGATTAAATTGAAGTATTATTCAGTATTATTTGCACAAGTAATGTGATTCTTGTTATTCTGTGAAGTATAATTATACAGGAGAGAAAAGGAGGCTGAGGGGAGATCTTAGTGCTCTCTACAACTACCTGAAAGGGGGTTGTACTGAGGTGGGTGTTGGTCTCTTCTCCCAAGTAGCAATTGATAGGACAAGAGGAAATGGCCTCAAGTTGCACCAGGGGAGGTTTAGATTGGATATTAGGAAAAATTTCTTCACCGAGAGGGTTGTCAAGCATTGGAACAGGCTGCCCAGAGAAGTGGTGGAGTCACCATCCCTGGAGGTATTTAAAAGACATATAGACATGGCACTTAGGGACATGGCTTAGTGGCATACTTGGCAGTGATTGGTTAACAGTTGGACTTGATGATCTTAAGAGACCTAAATGATTTTTTTTTTTCCCCAACCTAAATGATACTATGATTCTATGATACAGTGTTCTGGGTTTTAACCTAGATTAAAACAATTATTTAGGAAAAAACTTTCCCCATGGTATGTGAGTGTCCTTCTGCCAGCCTTAATTGAACATCGTATTCAATAAAGTAGGACTAAGCATTATAAGTTATTAAATAGTTTAAAAACCTAGTAATACATGAAAAAGAAGTCCATTGAAGACAATTACATTGAATGTGATTAGTTCGTATGTATTTAAGTTATGTATTGGAATTAACTTCTGTAGTGTGTGTCAGTTGGTATGGTTGAGGTCCTTCATGAACCATGATGGATGAATGTCACCAGGCTCGTCTCTGTTTTTAGAACATTAATGCCAGGAAAACATTGTAAGGAATAATCTTTGAGTTGAAAAGCCATTGATGGAACTTGAGTGCATTTTTTACGCGCGTATGTATGGAATACACACAATTTACTTTAAGGGGAGGCAATGGGGAAAGCACTTGGGAATCCATCTCGTTTATAGGTAGTCATTAGGTAGAGGAAGTTGTGAAATTTAGCACCTACGTAATAAAGCAACAGCATTTGGCTCTAGAAAAACTGCAGTTAAAATTCAAGTTGACTTACTGATGACTAGTCTGTCTAGGTTGTGTATGTGTTACTTTGTACTTCATCATTTAATCAAGTGTAAAGGCTAGATAATGAGAATTCCCCCCCCACCTCAATCCAGTTACAGGTCAATATTTCCTTATTAATTTAAGTGCCTTCCCCACAAAAGCAGGTTAAAATTTCATCTGTGTTTAGAAAGTTGTCATTTCTCCATATCTTTCATGTAGCAGCTCATTGTTTTTGTATGCACAATAGGCCTTCAGGAGACCACAGCCTTATGTTTTTGAGAGTACTAAGAATCCCAGGTATCTCCTTTGTACTCCTGATTGTAATTTTTTTTCCAAATCTTGAGAAGTAAATGAGGAAAAGCTTAGCAGGGAAACAACAAGAGGAGGACCTTACTGGCACCTGGAAATTCTAGGTATTTAAAGGTTTTCAAAACTGCAATGTTTGAACATGTTGTGCTCAAGCGTATGAAAATATGGAAATCAGCCCCTCTGCCATATTGCCAACTTAATGCAACATGAAGGTTTAAAAAACTTTCTCTACTATTATGTGGTGTCTGCAAAAATAAACTAACAAATTTTAGCTGCATTTCTTTCCTGGGGAGAGCAAGGTGGAGTGAGGAAGAAAAGGACCATTCTTAGTGCTCTTTACATAACATGAGGTCTGGGTCAGCCTGTCTTTTTTGTGTGTGTGTGTCTTCTATAGTGGTGATGTTGCCTTATTTGTGCTCAACAAATTATAACCGTTTTCAAAGTTTGTATCTTTTCACAAGTTGTGTTATACTGTGTTGGTGTCCAACAGCACTTTTTGCTTGTTTGTTCCACAGATGCTTCAAAACCCATCAGAATTTGCACAGTCTGTAAAATCCTTATTGGAAGCACAAAAACAGTCTATTGAGTCTGGCTCCATAGCTGGTGGGGAACATCTCTGCTTCATGGGAAGTGGCAGGGAAGAAGAAGATATGTATATGAACATGGTGCTAGCACACTTTTTACAGGTACAATTAAATTGCTGTTGATTTGAATAGCTGAAATAAAGTGTTTGCACACATCATTGATATTAAATGGCAAAATATTTTCCCCTTAAAATCTTAACTGTTTTTTAAATTACTCAAGTTTACAGTTTTTATGAAATTAACCCATGTTTCATTACTGTGCTTGCAAAACTAATTCCACAGATACTTCAATTAAAAATGTGTTTTCTGTTGCAGAAAAACAAAGAGTATGTAAGCATTGCCAAAGGAGGATTTATGGGTAAGCTTATTAATAATGCTTATTAATAAAGCTTTGGCTTGAGAAAACTTGGTACCTTAATGCTGTTGCTATTTTTATTAGGCTTTGGCTATAAATCAGCTAAACGAATAGCAAATATGTCTCATTTGTCAGGTTTTTGTTCTGTGAAAGTCAACATTGTGCACTTGCACTTCTGTGGTTAACTGTTACGGCTTACCCATGTTTCTGAATGGTGAAAAATTAATACAGGAAGTGGGGAAATTCCCTCTTTCTTCTTACTTGTCATTCTTGATGTTTAGCCTCTGTAGATCGCTGGTCTGTATGAAGATGGTACTTCATAATTGCTATTAATTGTCATGTTTTCTTAAATCATCAGTTCATGATTGTACAGTTTACGTTGCTGGAATCAATCAAGCTCTACGACAGTGGAGATATCTGTGCTACAATATGAGTATAGAGGCATTACTAGTCAATATGTGCAGTGTCGTAACAGCTATCTTTAGGATCAAAGCAGTGATTTATTTTTAGTTGCTGCTGTATTTTAACTGATTTCTTTACTAAAATAAGGATTCTCCTAATGCCTTTGTACTACTGAAAGAAAATAATTTGGAGCAAAAATTTTTACTGATTAGTCTTGGATATGCAGTATTTTCACCAACAGACTAATTGCAGTGTAGTTCTGAATGTTTTTTAATGACCTTTTAACAGCCCTTCAGCAGCACTTAGCAGATATCAATGTGGAAGGACCAGAAAATGGATATGGCCACTGGATTGCTAGTACGTCTGGCTCAAGAAGTAGCATAAATTCCTCTGTTGATGTAAGTGAACTTTAAGCTCAGGTGGTATAGTGGGATGGGAGCCCCAGGTGTACTGAATTTTTTCTTCATATTCCTCATTCTGTTCTGTAAAATGTGTTACTGCAAGTCATGATTGTTTTCAGTTGGGTGTTTAATTTCAAACTATATTCACTGTCTCGTTGGAGGTGACCTAAACATTTTTAATCCTCTTGAGAGGAAGAACTTGTAGAAAAGGACTTGCTGTAGTCATTCTCCAGCAGAATTTATGTAATGGATAGATCTTTTCCTGGCTCTTCTCAATCGGGGAATAAATTATTATAAAACTGGCATACAGTTTCATGGGAAAGCTCAAAATTGTCTCTTTTCTACAGCTGATATGTTGTGTGTAGAATTTGGCTTTTAATTTGGATACAATTTATCATTAATAGAATTTCTTCCTCTAGATTTTCATAGGAGAATGCTCAGTAATAATATTTGTTAAGCTTGCATTATTGGATCATCTTTACCTCAGACACCTATCGTTGCCATCATTTGATAGAACTCTCAAAGAATACTTAAGGCTGTAATTAATGTTCTAATGAGTATCAAAAAGTACATTACTATTTTGTAGTCTGTTTTCTTTCTTAACAAACTAGAGATGAAATAACATTATTTTTATATGATTAATCCTGAGAGGAGTTACTTTTACAGGGTGATTCTCCTAATGGTTCAAGTGATGGAAAAGGAGTAAAGTCCCTGGTGAATAAAATGACGGTTGCTTTGAAGACTAAATCTGTGAACGTGAAAGAAAAAGTCATTAGTTTTATTGAAAATACATCTACTCCAGTAGACAGGTACATCATTTATATCTCACTGTGAATTAGGAGTGAGGAATGACTTCCCATTTCAGGTGGCTACTTGGTAAATAGGAAGACTGTGCTAATTAGGAAAAAAGTTATCTTCCAGTTTCAGCTTTTAGATTTCCTAGCCCTACTCTCCTCACAATTTTATCATGACACGGTAAGCCTACTGTGCTGCCTTAGTATTGCAAGGCCAGTGTGAGCAGCCTTTTCTCTTGAATGTTTATCTAGAATTTGTCACTGCATGGTTAATTTGACTTATATGTCAGTTCTGTATTCAGTCTGAAAGTCAAGAATGATTTCACTTTTATTGGATTCTGGACAGGGTTTTTTGGTTGGTTGGTTTTGTTGTTTTTTTAATGCCCCATCTTGTCAAGTGGAGGTTAACTTTTTAGAAGAGCTTGATTTTTCAAGTGCTGCTGTAAAGCTGCTTTTCAAACCCAGAAGCTACTCTTGTTCATTTTTTTGTATATTCAAGTTGAGCTTGGAACAAGAATGTGCAAACATGTTAAAAGACACTTTCAAAATTGGAAGTCATCATTCCAAACACTTATCTTAACTAGGTAAAAGTATTAACAGCTTTCATCTGTCAAAACTTTAATTAGATAGCCTGCTTTAGAGTTCTTTAAAATGCAGCCTTTGGAGTTGCATGTTGCTAAGACAGTGGTATACAAGAGTCTTACAGAACTAGTGTTTGTTTGATAGCAGGATTTAAAATATGTGCTAATCTAACAGTAGTTCTTAGTATATTGTCTTGTACCTAGTCAAAAGGTACAGATTTCAGCTTCTTTTTGTGTTGAAAAATGATTTTTTTATTATTATTATTATTATTATTATTACTATTTCACAATTAGAGGCAAAAAACTCTTAAATATCACTTGGTAGTAGCTTTTGTTGCGTGAAGACTTCAAGTAAGGTTTGTATGTAAGCCGTGGAAGCAATGCATCTTTTAGTAGAATTTTTACAAATATTTCTCTATCTTGTGGTTCGCTGTCATGGAGCATTGCCTTTATTTATCAGCATCCTCCTTGAAGAAGATACATTGCCAATATAGAGCATTTCAATTCTTTATCTAGACTTTTCCTTTAAACTTTTTTTTTTTAATTCTTTTGTTCTGTCCTCTGCCCCAATGTGCTATAGAATACCTTTCAATATTCCCTGGCCAGACAGAGCAAGCCTGGAGCGGTAAGCTTGATAATTAAGTAGTCTGACTAAAACCACCTTTGTTGTATTTAGCATGGCATCACAATATTTGTAAGCATTGGTTACACTGACAAATTTGCTCACATATTTTTATATTAATTTTTTTTAATGTATTAAAGCTATTGTTTTTTACAAGTACTGGTCAGGGGACTAGAGGAAGAAAAAGAATGTATAGGTAGTGCTTTCTTCTCTTAGTTTCTGCTTTATTTCTGTTCTCGTCCTTACTATTACTCTTTATGGAACTTTTTTTTACTTGTAATTTCTTGTATACATTTTATTAGTGACTGGTACTAGTGAAAGACACCAGGAGCAATTACTGAACAAATTATGACTTAAGGTTTTAACAAGAGAGACTACAACTATGAAAAGGCCTTTTAAAAAAAGGCCTTTTATAGGCATATAAATTTATAAGGCATCACCAGAGCTTAGATGTAACAGGGAACCCATATGGAAATTCTATCTGGAAATCTGGAATGTTTATGCTTCTCATCACATGATGATAGAACATGCTGATAGAAACAGAGGTGCTCATTACTGGGAAAAGAAAAATACTGAGTTAATAAGTAAATATGCCTTGCATCTCTCCCTCATCTTGTTCACATAACTACTGCGTTTCACACAGACGTAGAGTCCCTTCACATTTGTCTCAGATTTATTGCCTTATAATTATTTCAGAAATAAAGATTGTGAATTGAGGTTATATGAAATTACTTGTCATAACTGAAGAACAGCTCATGCATAATCACTTTGGAACTTTGGTTATACTTTAGGAACTCTGTTGTAGCTTTGGACCCACATAGACTGAAAAGCGTGAAGATCGGTGCTGGAAGAGTTACTGAAGATTTAAAATGCTGTTTGGGTTTTCAAGGATTTTGGACCAATTCTTCTTTCAAGTATTTTGCACATAATTTGAGATAGGATTTAACCATAAGCATTACAGAATGGTGGTGTGTGAGCAAAACCCATAGTAATGTTAACCAGCATTCTTTAAAAAAAAAAAAAAGTGGGAATATCCCAATAGCACATAATATATTTTGTTAATTTAGAAATCTTAAAGATCATGGGGATTTTCCCCCACTTGTTGTTGATCACATTTTAGAATATGGTAAGAAACTGTTAAAATTCCAACTTAAAACACTCGGTGACTGTGTTCAATAACTGAAAGACACTTGAATCTGTATTTGTAACCAAGAAGTTTTGATATATTGAGATTATACTTCAGTTGTTTTACTTGTTCCTTTCACTCATATTGCTTATCTCCTTTTATTGGGAAGATGCAATAATAAATTTGCTCACACTATGGATCACTAGACTATCCTCTTAAATTTGCAGCTCTTAAAAACCTGGAATGGCATTCTTTTCCCATCCATCCAATTAGATCCACTTTGTTTTTATCACCAATATATTTCATTTTGCAGGTTTGCCACTAAAGGGAATTGCATTCAATTTGTAACAATTTAATGATGGCCTTCCATGCAAACAGATTAAAGGAAGTCCATTTCTAGTTTAAGATGTTACCAGCTTTTTATAAAGTAGCTTTGTACTTTCTCTTCTCTTGACTAAGTTTATCTATAAACACCAGTGAGATCTTCTCTTAAATCCTCTCTGTGTAATTCAATTTGACACTATTTAAATGTGCTGCTTCTTACGCAATTGGTTATGTAAAAGCCTCCATATAGAAGCACTGCCCTCTTGAATTGTCAGTGTCATTGATGCTTATTGTCTTAAACACTAGTGAGCATGTTTTTCTATGTTTATTTCTTGTTTCATTGCAGAATGCATTTCTGTTGTTTTGGGGTTTTTTTCCTGTTGAACATTTCCTTGGTTTTTCTACATTAGTAAATTTAGCCATAGAAAACAGGTTTCTTTTTTTAGCTTTCAAATATGCTTTCAGGAATACATAAGTACTAACATTCTTTTATGTATTACTAAAAAGGTTGCCTCTCCAACTTGGTTCTATAGTAGCATGTGAACTGGAGTTTGTGAATATACTTAAAAGAGGAACCAGGGCTTATAGTTTTATAGGAAATATGAATACATATTATGGGGAGGGAGTTTATAGAAATTGAAATGGGGGAAAGAGGCAAGCGTATTCTGGTTTTGTTTTTTTTTAAACTACTACATGTTGCCAGTTCTAAAAGCTAAAATCATGAACTGTTATTTTTTTCAGCAATTACCTATTTTGTAATATAAGGCTTTTGTATTTTTTGTAATAAAAAGGCTTTCTGTACCTTTACGTTTCCTCATATATTTCAGGTATTCTCAGTAGTTGAGGGCCAGGACTTTTAACATGACAGCTGTGACCATGTAATAACAGTACTCTGAGCTGGAGCTTTAAAATATCTCATGATTTGCAACTACTACTGTCAAACATTAAGACTCAGTTGTGTGTGTTTTGCGTCATTTAATATGATCTGTAGAAATAGACTTAGGTATGATTTCTGAGGTCAATATCTATACAGAAATACCAGTGATGCTGGGATTTTAGCAGTAGGAATTGCTTGACCAAGGATTTCAGGATTTGGTTCATGCTGGAGAAGGTAATGGACAGGAAGTCAGAGTTCACGCTAGAGTGTATGGTTTATAATAACCCCACTTTGAAGTGCTTAAGGTATTTTGTTATCTTTTGAGGAATTAACCAGAAAATGAGCTTCCAGACATGTTAGTTAATAGTCTTCATTTTTTTTTTTCTCCATCCTGATTTGGCATCCTAGTAGTGCTGCACTGACTGTCCAGAAATATTTCCGTTTCATGCTAGAAAATTCATAGCATGTTGTCAGTTTTCAGGTCTCTAATGTATTTTGTCATTTGAGAAGGTGACCAGAAGTTCTTTTTAAAACAAAGAAGTATTTCTTTTTACTTTTATTTTTTACAACAGCACCCTTGCCAAGTAACTGAAATACATGCTTGCACTAACCAAATTGCTTGTTGGGTCAATCACAGCTTCCTTGCAGGCAGCTTCATGAAATTCTCTTGTCCTTCTCAGTTGCACAGTTGTGTGCTAATTGTCACAAAATGTCACACATTTTGCTAATATGTTATTGTAGGAGTCATACCATCAGTTTGAAAATTACTTTCCTTCTCCCATCCCATGTCCTCTTCTGCCCTTTTCATTGCCAACAGACATGTCAGCAGCAGTGACAGAGTAGGAAAACCCTACCGTGGTGTGAAACCAGTGTTCAGCATCGGAGATGAAGAAGAATACGATACTGGTACAGTAGAAGATTTTGCTCTTACCTAGATTAGCTTACTTAAACAAAATTATTAAGTTTGGCTAAATCATAAGAGTGTATTTGACATTTTTGTCTTACAGTGTGACATTTTTCTAACTGTTACCGTTGGTTGTGTTTGTTACGGTGGTGTCTAGGACCAACCAACCGTATTTTCAAATACATAGTAGCAGACTAAATAAAAAAGATTTTGTGGTAGGCACCAAACAGCCAACAGGATGAAATGGAAATAGATGAGTTTAGTGGATCATTTGTGTTCACTTGTTATTTCTGTAGTAAAGATCTGTTTTTCTACACTGGTCTTGTATGTGTAAGCCTGCAATTGTACCGCTATTACTCACGACAGTAAGCAAAATGTAAAGGACCTAGTTTGGCTGATAGATCTCAGGTTGAATCTCTAGTATTGGCAGTCAGTGTAACAATATCAATTCCTGAAAATACAGTTGGAGCTAAACTTAACATGGCTAATGTGTACACACCTCTCCAGTGTTTTGAACTTTGCTTTTTAGCATTGAATCTATTAATAATTGATTCATCTTTAATATGCATGCTGTAGGAAAAAAAGTGCAATTTTAATTTAATTTTTTTATCTAGTTGAAAAATTACAGGAAAAATTGAAACACCATACTTTTCACAAAGGTGGTGGGGTTTTTTTGAGACCAATGCTAACGTTAGAATGGTGCAGATCTACTGCTGTCCTGGTTTTCTTTTGGTAGTGTTACCTCACTCCCAACCATCATCATCTCACAAGTAACCATTCTGTGACCAAAAGGCATACTCAGCTTCCATGTGAGAAACAAATAACTAGACTAATCTTTGACCAGCAAAAGAAATAATTTAGGAAGTTTAATGAAAGAGGTTCATAGGATCAGGAGTTGTTTAAGTAAGATTGATGACAAACAGTTGATCATGGTTTGTCTGCTGTAAGAATTGGGAAGGAGCAAAATGAAATTATCAGGCAGAAGCTTTAACACTAACAAGATACTTCTCCAGATGCCATGTAATTAAGTTTGCACAGTTCTTTGGGCATCCATAATAGTGTTTCACAAAGTCTGTGTGGTTTCAGAAAACCAGGCTCTCAAAGACAAATTGTCTAGAACATATTTTGTTCTAAAAAACATGGTTGTTTGCTAATTTCTATTTACATTTGCTTTTAAAGGCACTATTAGACTTAGTAAGTAAGCAAAGTCAACACATAGGAAGTGAAATAAATGTTTTGGTACAGAAGAATGGAAAAAGTGAACCTCTTTCTGTATAATTGTTTTTGTGAAGTTTTAATGGGTTTTTCATAGTAAGTAATTGCAGTCAGCTATAATAACTGGAACCTGCTCTAGGTGGCCCTGCTCGAGTAGGAGAGTTGGACCAGATGACCTCCAGAGGTCCCTTCCATCCTCAACCATTCTGATTGTGTGAAATGAGGATGCATTTTGTTCCGTTCTGTTGAATTTCATAATGTGTTTTTTTGGTGAAAACCTTTTCAAAAGTCTAGCTAGAATTCTGAATTGCTTTGAAATTTAACAAAGTTTAACAAAGTGTAGAAAACTGTCTTTGAAAAAGACACTTTAAAGGCGTGTCCTTCAAAGTTATTTCTGGGAGTATTTTCTATGGACTTAACATAGTACATTGTTTTAGATAAATAGATTGCTTAAATTCTTCTAATGTAGCACCAAAATTACTATCTAAAGATAATCACCATATTTAGACAGAAAAACAGTATTATGCAACTAAGTGATAACACTTGCAATAGTTTTGGGTGTTTCACAGAAGTCTGTGCTGAAAATTTTTGGGTTTGAGTATGTTCTTAAATGTCCTTAGAAAAGGAGGTCAACCCAAAGGCAACAATTTTTGCTAATGATCCAAGATTGTTCGAGGTGGTAAAGACAGACTCAAGAATTGAAGGTGTCTTTTGCTAGTCTAAGTAACTGGGCAATAAAATGGCACATGAAATTCAGTATGAATTCAGTATGAATTTCATGTGAGGCAAGAAAGACATAGGAAAAAAAAACAGTTCTAGTTTCAGATACAAAATGGTAGACTGATTTGGCTGTGTCCAGGAGCAGTAGGTTTGTAGTAAGTAAGCGCTCATTAGCAGTCAGAAAAGTAAATCAAATGCTAGGAAGTATAAGGAAAGGAACAGAGAATAAAACAGGTCATTATGTCACTGTATAAACCTATGGTTTACCCACACATTGAGTATTGTCTGTCTTGATCCTCTACCTCAGAAACAATATGTTTGAAGAGGTTCAGAGAGGGATAAGAAGGATGAGGAAGGATGTGAAGTGGCTTTCACAGCAGGCGTAACTGAATATTAGAACTTTTGTTATGTGAAACAGGCAATTTAAGGGAGGAAAAGTGGCCCACAGAAATAATGCATGGCCTGGAAAGGGATCAACAGATACTTACGAGAAACTAGAAGCCGCAGAAGGAGGCTTTCCTGGAATGTAGTTGACATGTTTTTGGTACTCCTTGCCAAAAGATATTTGTGTTGTGGATGCAAAAAGTTTACATGGCTTCAAGGAAAGTCTGGACAAGTTAATGTAGAAGAGATCTATTAAACTTTACTGAATGGACAAATCAGGCCGGCCTAATAAATCCTCTGAGCTGAAAATAGTTGTCTGCTGAAAGAGAATTAGAAGAGAGATATCAGATATGCATGCCTCTTTCTTTCTTCCCTCTGAACAGTTGTTTATGGCTAGATGGACCTTGGTTTGAACCAGTGTAGCTACTATGGGTTTAAGTGAGTTGAAAAGTTGTCTGATGTTGTATGAAAATCTTTTCTTTTTTCTTTTCACCCCCTCCCTTCAAAATAGATGAAATTGATAGCTCCTCAATGTCAGATGATGATCGAAAAGAGGTCGTCAACATCCAAACATGGATAAATAAACCTGATGTGAAGTATAACTTCCCCTGTAATGAAGTGAAGGAAAATGGACATATGTTTCCCAGGTACTGGAATTAGTCCTAAGCTTAATGAAAATGTCTTGATACACATTAAAAAAAAAAAAATTGGGCAATTAAGTTACTCTTGATATTGAACTAGGAAATGAAGGTGAAAAACAGCCTGGAACAAAATGTTACCACTATATTTGCATTCTTGTATTTGCAGTGTTATAGAATGGTAATTATGTACAAAACCTAGTATAAAACAAGATAGGAAGAAAAATATTCTCAGTATACATAGGCTTATTTTTCAAGACCAGGTAGACCCAAGTACCTGTGCTTTTGGCTTTTCCAGTCTACTTGTCTCCGTGTCTTGTACTGTGCACCCATCTTGCCCCTAAGATTCAGTGACCTTGTTAATCCTGCAAGAGCAAAACATGATGCTTGCTGTATTTTGGCTTCACCGAAGAGTACAAATCCTACTGAATCTGGATAACAGAAAATGTTGATGGGCTTTCTCTTGCATCATGGTCTGTTCTTGTCTTTTATTATTAATTTTATTGTCACATTAGATTTATTTTATATGGTGTATGATTAGTAATCTGTCATAGTATGATTTCTCAAACTGAGTTGGAACTCAACTAGTGTATTCCGACCACTAGTTGAACATGCATTCCTCCAATGAAGAAGGCAAAAGTGGGTCTTGAACTGAGCTGGCACATCAGCGTCTCCACATTAGGACTTGTACAGTGATTGACAGCCATGGAGTCCCGGCACGTCCTTTTAACTTAGGTCTGATGCTCCACATGTAGAGTTGCCGCTCTATAGGTGGAGGCACGGGGTTGGGGTATGATTAAAAGATGAGAGAGACACACATTACTGGTGGTTGTGATCTTTGTTGATAGCACACATGGCTGTTGTGTTGAGGTGGTGATGTTAACTGCTCATTCTGGTTTTGTATGCTGTTGAGGATCCCATGCTTGTTTTCAAAAATGGCTATGATACAGTACTCAAGGAAAGTCTGAAGTATTTTGTAGACCTTTCTAAATTACAGATTTTAAAAAGCATTAAAATTGTTTCTTAGATTGAGAACTGTTTTCTCTAGGTCTCTCCATGTAGCTCATTTGTAGAATTTAGCTTTATAAATAGCTGATACTTAGTTCAATAGCAAATTTAATTTGTATTTTTCTTTTCCTTCAAGTCATCTCCTAGTAACGGCAACTCATATGTACTGTTTGAGAGAGATTCCATCACGAAAGGGACTGGCTTACATACAGTCTCGACAGGCACTCAACTCTGTAGTCAAAATCACATCTAAGAAGAAACACCCAGAACTAATCACCTTTAAATATGGAAATAGCAATACTTCGGGCATAGAAATTTTGGCAGTTGAAAGGTAAGCCATCTCAGTAGCAGAGGTGTAAGTGGTAATGATACATAGAATGCTGTCAACTGGATATCAGGGGCATGCTGTAATTCCCAGAATTGAGTTAAAAAGTAATGTTTTTTTATTTAGGAATAGATAGTTTGAATGTGAACTAGAAAAAAGATCTGCCAGCAGAATGCCGGAGACTTTACAAGACCCAGCAGAGAGGAACTCCATGGTCTGCAGTGACAGTTGTTGAGGATGGGATGTGTACAAGTGTTCTCTTTTTGTAATAAGTCTTAAATGAAAATGAAGTGGACAACTATTTGCAGCCTAAAGTATGGATTTGTGAAGAGTGGGATTTAAGAGAGTGGTCTTTCTTCTGTGGTATCTTTTCTTGAGACCTCTAACTCTTCCTATACATTGTATGAGGAGTACAGAAGCCTAGCCTCAAAACTCTAAACCCCTGAAACCCGGTTCCTGAAAGTTAGGTATTGCCATGCTCAGCATTTGCATGCTTAAGACTGTCCCCCAGTCAGAGGGATGGATGTATTGGGCTTTTTTCCATTGGTGTAGCCTGTTGTTTCATGGCACTGTTTTAATAAAGTTGCTGACACCAGCTGGACATTTTCTCATCCTCTTCCTTGGGGGAGGACTGTGTGCAGTGGGTGCTCTGTTTTCACAAGAAGTGGGAGATGAGTTTCCTAGCTAACTAGGGAAGTTGTTTGCTTGTTGTCTGCTTAGAATTAAATTAATTTGGTAGTAAGTCAGTCAAAGATAAATTAAAATCTTGCAGAGAACTTTGCTGCTTGTTGAATTACTTCAGCATCACCTTGTTGATTGGAACAAATCCAGAAGAAAAAGGATCATAAGTAAATGATCTAGAGCTATCTATAGGAACTAAAAAAAAAAATAAGGGCGGGGGGGGGACTGCCATGCTTCAGTTGGACAGTGCTATCTGTAGAGATCTTGAACTGTCTGATCTATACCATTGTTAATTAATGAAGAACCTTTCCTTCCCAGGATGGCCTATGAAGTACTCCTCAACTGTTCTAAGTGCACAAGTGGAAAGTGTTTCATAGTATAAACAGGAAATGTTATTTTCTCAGTAGTTTTTCATTTTAATACGTTCCCCTCCTCCTTCCTCCTAGTTTGTGCCAGAGGAAAAATAAAAACAAGAATTATGGAATTGATACTCAAAAATTTTATAGTGAATTAATGATAGCTTTTTCTAATCTTTTTTTAAGGTATTTGATTCCAAATGCAGGTGATGCGACCAAAGCCATAAAACAACAGATCATGAAAGTATTGGATGCCTTGGAGAGTTAATAACTAAAGACTTTGTAAAGAACAGTTTATAAAGAAGAAGCAACCAAGATACTGTATGTGGACACAAGCTGACTGTTGCCCAACTGAATACTAACTTAAGAGGATTTTTCTATTTGCTGATGGGAGTGCCTGAGTAGCAGGCTTAAGATAGGGTAAATTATTATCAATTTCTGAACAGGATTTTAATTTTTTTGTTTGTTTGTTTTGAAGAAATGTTTATTATAAAGGTCAGTTTGTTTCACTTTTAATGCAACCATAATGTGAGTGATCTTTGCAAGAGAAGATGCAGCTGGGTTTGCATTAAGTGTATTAAAGAAATGAAGCACTGCCAGATACAGAGAAGCAGTTGAAAACAGAATGGGTTTTAAATTACTGTCCCTTGAAAGTAAGATGTCTCCATTGCCTACAGTCTATAAATTTGATTTTGCCTACTGGGTAGTATCAAGGACTGATTTAAAACTTAGGTTTATGAGCAGAGCAGATAAAAAACTTAGAAATACTGGTTCCTTCTCATTAAAAATGGTTAAGTCCAGCTTGGGCTGCAGATAAATGGAAAAATTGCAAGCAATTTGTAAAATTAACTTTTAAAAAAGTCTTATTCTGCTACTAGGTTAAATAATTGGAATTGGTGGTGAGGGTATTTTTGAATACCAAAATGAACTGGGCATAATAAGCTTTTAGTTACAAGGTTGTGATTTTTTTAATTATGCAAAATTTTGCATTTCACATGTTGAGGCTGTTTCTCTTGGAAAGATGGGTGTGTGCACTGAAATTGAAGTTAATGCTTCATGACAGAATATGACAGTTGAAGACAAGTTACCTTGCTCCGCAGAAACAAAATGTCAAAGATGATAATTAGACATTTAAAAACCTTCAATTCAGCACAGGATTGAGTATGTGCTGATTGAAGGTGTGTTCAGCAAGAAAATTAACGCACACAAATAAAGTGAAGAGATTAAAGTGCTATATATCTGTGATAAATGTATTCATTACCTCTTGCCTTCATTTATTCAAGAATTTCTTTATATTTGTTTAACTAACATCTTCTAAATTAGTTCATGTTTAAGAGATGGCAACTATGTGATTGTTTATCAGCAGCTTTCCACTTGTTCCAAGAACGGTTTTCTTGTTAAAAAGCTCAGTACAGGAATGTCCTTATGGCCAAGGCATAGCATCTTTGTAGACTGATGTGGAAATTACCAAAAACTGTGAAATAAAGATAGTATGGATTAGCTTTGCTGCATCAAGTCTTCTGAGTATTTGAATCAAAACCTGTGAATTGGTGCATTGTCAAGAGGTAAAATAAATTAAACTGACCTTTATAAAAAACAGTTACTCTAAGTTATTTTACTAGGAATCAAGCTAGGGCACCTTAATTCTGGAACTAATTCTTTTTTTCTTTTTTTTTTTTCTTCTTCTTAGTATCTTAGTAAACACCAATAGAACTTGAACTGTAAAAATATTTGCATGAAATTGCACCTGGGCCAAGGCTTATGTATTTATAGTTTTGCCCAGCAGCAGTTGTATTACATTTTCCTCTTCCTACTTCCTTCTGAAGATACGCTGAAGAGTCTCTGACTCTGTGCCTACTTCAGCAATGAGATTTTTTCATGTAAAGATGTTTGTGTTACGGTTTATAAACTACAATTGTAAATAAAACATTACAATTTGAACATAACTTGTTCTGTCAGAAAGCATTTAGTTGCATACTGTGTGAATTCTCTGATCAATTAACAGTTTTTCCCAAAGGTATTTTGTAAATGGAAGCTAATTTTGATTTTGGAGTCGAAGAAGCTGATTATGGATCATAGGGAGATACTGTCAGTGACATCTTAATGTAAGTATTTTTGGAATTTAGACTTAGACGAATTTCATTAAACACTTCTGGGTGAGCTGTAGTAAGCATTCATAGAAACATCAAAATGAGTTAACGAATGGTCGAATTACAGAAAGGGCCTCTGCATAAATTCCAGACTTCTCAGCATTATATTTTTATATTATGAAAATGTTGTCAAAATGATACCACATTTCTCCTAGTCATTGGTGGGGGGGGGGGGGGTGTGAAA
Source organism: Phaethon lepturus (assembly GCF_000687285.1). Classification (NCBI taxonomy): domain Eukaryota; kingdom Metazoa; phylum Chordata; class Aves; order Phaethontiformes; family Phaethontidae; genus Phaethon; species Phaethon lepturus. The sequence continues at coordinate 2,314 of NW_010536940.1, read as the reverse complement.
AGTACATTCAGTTGTTAGGCAGGTGAATTTGGGTATTAAATATGGAAAGTGGGTAATGTGTATGGCTTTCTATGAGGAAAACAAAACCAGAACTTTTAGATCTACAGTAAGTAAAGCTATAGTAAGTCAGTTCTTAAATCCATTTTGTGTAGAAATGTATAATCCAAGTCCTTAAGAGGCTAATTATTTGTAATTTTTAAGGCAATGTGCAAGTTATCAACAGACTCCTTATCTTACAAAGCTCAGTCCAAACTATGAATAATTTCAGTGGTGTTTTATACATCTCAACCCACAATTTAAAGGCTACTTTTGCCTCATAGTGTACATATCTGTAGTTAGTGTGTTTGTTATAAAACTTGTATTGCTAGGCAGACATTCCAGTTATAATACTGGAGTGACAGTTTTTGAAAAGAAAAAAATCAAAATAGTCACTATGCTACTCTGTTCCTTTCATCTTCAAGGAGTTGTGTGGGTTTTTTTTTTTAATTATTTGCCAGAGGTTTACAGGCTCTTGTTTTATTTTGCATGCACTGCTGTCTATATTGTTGAATATAAGATGACAGCTGCTATGGTGCTGGGATTTTAATTTTTATTGTGGTAGAAATGAGGTCTGTAGCAGGAAAGAAACCCTCTTCTCGAAGTAAGCTTTTGTGTCAAATGGAAACTCTCACCTTTATGTTTCATAGCCAGTGTCAGTGCTTCTGTGCTCACTGATGGCTCTTCAGTTCTCTCACAAATTCTTTAAATTCTGATCTGTATGATAATTTGTACAGAACTTTTTACAAGTATTACCCACCAAAAATACTCTGTGGAGATGTGATTTTATTCACATTGCCTTCTGCAGATCTAAGTGAAGATTACTTGCCGTTCTTTTGCCTTTGTTCCTGTTAGGCCTTACACATGGGTATCCGCAGTGTTTGTAGCTTTTCCTTCCAACTGCATTTCGTCTGTAGTTTCAAAACTTTTGATAATGTCAAATAACCTTTTTCAATACAGGCATAGTCTACTAAATGGCCGAAAAGTTTCCCCTTTTGGGAAAGGACGAGGGTGGTAGTGTGTAACTTGTTCTTTTGGGTGTGTTTAGTGCTTTCAGATATTTTTGTTTTGAAACTTGAGAAATACACTCTATCTGAACCATGGGAAACTGTAGATTTTTAGCCTGTGCTTTTCACCTTGAAGGAATGATACTGCTTCACTGCTTATTCTCTTTCTTATTTTGTGCTCTGCCTCCAACCTCGTGCGAACTCGGCAGGCAGACATTCTTTGCACCAGAAGCCCCATGAGGCATGCTGTTAAAAAAAAAAAAAAAGTTTGTATATGCTGTTTCTACTACCATGAGCACATGTAAAAGGGAGGGAGGCCTGCCAAAGAGCTGCTGCATCCCCCTCTCATCTGCTGTTGTTGTTGTCCAGTGTTGGTCATTCTGCTATCCTTTGGCTTGGTCAGTTTGGGATGAATTGTACCCTTTATTGCTCCAAGGGGCAAATGGTACAGTTTTTCTGTTGAAGGAAGGTTTGTAACTGCTGCAAGCAGTGGTGGTTGTGCATTTTATGGTGGCCATGCACTTTATCTCTCTGCGTACGTTTCCTGAAAGTGAACATGTGTAAGAGATTGATCACCCTGGGTTACGCATTTCGTTTTATCTTTGCCCCTTCTGCTGTCACGTGCTTGCAACTTCTGGAGCTGCTCTTGCGTGAGACTACTGCCTCTACGCAACATGAATCTACAGTTCTACAAACGTGCTTTTAAAAAGCCCAAGATTGTAAGATACGTACACGAGGCAGCAATGTTCTGTGTTGAGTGAAGGGGAGCACTCGGTGTTTAAAGCTTGTAATAAAAACAGCGTGGCAGTTGGCATTTTCGTTTGTACCTCAGGAGATGCCGTGCTTGTGAAGGAAGGCGGGGATGTCCCAGGGGAAGGAGTTGCCCGTAAACTGGTATGGATCTCTTGGGATGAGCACTTAGTAAATACAAGGCTGCTGGGGCTTGCACGGGGCAAGTAAGGTGTCGGCACATCAACGCTGTGGGGCACCAAGGGACTCCGATGCACCGCTGTGTTTTTGCCAGGTGTGGAATTGGCACTGGAGGAGTACACCCAGCTCCCTGCCATCCACTGGGGTTACGCAGGCGGAAAGGCTGGGCAGCGGTTTGGGCTTGGGGGCAATCATCCCCTGCACGTTCCTGCTCTGAACCCAGGCTGCGCCACTCCTTCAAGCTGCGTCAGCAAAACTCCTGTGGGCAAATGCTGTGAAATCGGATCAAGGAACTAGCCAGGCTTTTTAAAACCAGTATATGAGTCGTTTTTAAACGAATC
>NW_010536939.1:15938-47262 GCF_000687285.1 Phaethon lepturus | reverse complement strand
GTACCTCAGCCTTGTCCTTGCCCTTGGAGACTATGTTCCCTACAGTTACCAACTGTAATTGGTATATGACAGAGAAGAGAAATGGTAACAGCTGTAGTAGAGTAACTTCGTAAAATGAAGTGGAAAGTGCTGTAGAATTGAGATTTGGAGATGGTGCCGCTTGATTTGGATTGGATCCTACTCTGGCGAATGCATATAGGGGACAGCAGGGCTGCGGAGTGTGTAGAGTGTAGACACACATCCAGGAAAACCAGCCCGCATACTTATGCATGTGAAACAACCTGCTAATTTTTAGAGTTAACTATACCGAAAGACAGCTTAGTATACTAGACTGATAGCGTGGCCTTCCTAGAAATTAAGCATGAGGGAAAGAAAATAAATAGTAGGCAAGCCAGTAGACAATACGTTTTAAATATTGCCCAGTGAAGTATCCTTAAGTCTGAGGCCCAAAGATGCAAACCTTCTCTCCTATCCCAACTGTTGACACATGTGTGTGTATGTTTGTGTGTGTGTATGTCTCTTTTGTGTGTGCATGTGGTTTTGCTGGTATGTAGATACAACAGATGGTTTGTAATGTTAGATTAAGACACAGTTGCTAAAATGTTAACATTCCTTTTACAGATAGGTTTTGTTTGCTATTCAGAATAATTTTTATAGCATTAATCCAACAGATTATGTTCTTACTTCAGTTTGCATCATATTATTTATGTACATAGTTGTATTGGATTAGTGTCATGCTCTGCTTCTTTCCAAAATCTCTTGACTTTTCCGTTGTTAGAGATGTATTATTGTATTACCTGAGTATTCCTTTTGATTTTCAGTTTGGACAATAAATATTGGGCAGAGTCAAGAACAGTGTTGATATGTAGCCAAACACATCTGTAAAATAATTTGGCACAACTGTCTTTGTGGTTTTATATACAATAGTACATTCCAAAGCAACAGTCTTAGTGGATATTGCAAGCTCATTCCGTGAAATATTTAGGTTAGATTCATTATGGGCTTTCATAGGAGCAATATTAAGTCATTTAACCTATGCCCAAGGAGATGTTGATCCTAGGGAGTAGGAAATAGACCTTCCTGAATTAATTTAGTGTGTTTTTTCTCTTGCAGCCTTCTGTCTACAAAAGGTTATGCTCCTGGGTTTTAAAAGCATCAATGGCTGTTTTCTGCCATAGCAAGAAGTCTTTGTCTTCTGTGTTGTGAAGCTAATGCTATAAAACTAAAGGATTTACCTTAAACCTATCCTTGTAGGGTCTGGATTTGGCTGGGTCCAGGGCAGTTGAGCTCCATTTTAGGTGGTTATGAACACACCAGATGTGCTGAGCAGCACAGCTAGGATTCAACGTTAACTAGCTGTGCCCCATTCTTCGTCCTCCAGTAACACGTTCCTTTTGCACCTCTTGCACGGGCACCAGAGTTTGCCCAAATCTATTGTAAGGTCATTAAGGAGCTAAACCAGTAAAAAACTTAAGTGTAGAAAAAAGTGCATTGATCAACCTGGGTGTATTATACATGAGATATATAGATGCTAATGCTCAAAGGTCTCAGCATTCAGGATCTTATCCTGACTTTTTACACCACTAATGGTCAAAACACGGCATGTGTGGCTTTGAGGTTAGTTTCATGGACAGTTTAAATCAATCTTAAACCCAGGTCAGTGTGAAGGAGTCTGGTGGCAGGGGAGAGGGCAACGGTCGATAAACTTAGGCCCATTGTGAAACTGCACCTTGAAGTGCATTAGGTGGTAACGGTAATTTGTCCTCATTTCACAGCCGTATAGGAAGATGACGATGACAACTGTACAGTTCACATTTACTTTTAAGGGAGTCAGCATACTGTAGATTCCCTTGGTTAGTTTGTCAAGAAGCACTTTGACTTGAATGTCAGAATTCAGAAACCAGAAGCCTTCTTCCATCCTCATCCCAGAGGAGAACATGGAGCTTCATGTAGTCTGCATCGGCTTGCGATATTAAGCTCTCTTAGATATTCTGCTACGTCAGCTGTGTAAAAAACCACAGTTAGCGAAATCACACATGAAATAGTAGAAGTCATCAAGCCTCAAGACATAAAAGTAAATTCTCTTCAATAGGCGTATTCAGTGGTGCTTTCATTGTATTTTAGAAAACCAACTTGTCTAATTTTATTCTGCAGGATGTTAATGTTGTTTATTATGTGGCAGATACTGTCATTCTGTACGTTGATGGCAGTAAAAATGAAAAGGTGGAGCGAATCTGATTGGTGATTTTGAATCTTGGCTGTGTCCTTATCTGTACTTGGCCTCATGTTTCCAATTTTTAGAAATTCCCTTTTTATGAGCTCTGAGGAACTTGATCTGGCTACCAACTCCATTGTGGGCTCTCAAGTTAGCATCAAGTCTTCTAACAAATCTTCATACCAAATGCTTTTCCTCCTTCACTCAGCAAGATAAATTTCTGAGCATCGCTCCAGCAGTGAATTGTTTATAGTCCTCACTCCTGTTATTCTTCAAGGAGAGAGACCTCCCCTGAGTTGGCAGAAATAGTCCCTGAATCCCTGACACACAGATCAGTCTGCAGTGGCAGGGCTGAGGGAAAGAAGAGGTTGTTACCGCTAACGCTCCACTTCTCGTAATGGGTATCTTTCTCCTTCCCACAGTGACAAGAGCACTGGAGCATTTTTTCGGCAGGCATCAAAGCAGTCATCACACTCAGTTGGTACTTGGAAGGTTGTCTTTGCAACCACAGGAGATAGAAATGTGTCATTTAAATGAAAAATATTATTCTGTCGAGTCTTACAGCTCCTGCCCAATAGTCTCTTGCTTGTCCAGGCAAGTGTGCTTTATAGGGTCTTAACTTAATAGTCTCTAAAATACGGTCCAGAGGACTATATATTTATTTCTTTGTGATACTTTGGAGTTCTTCCAAGACCATCACAGCAGGCATATGGAGAGGAAGGAGGAAGTCCAAGCAGTCTCAGCTGTCTTATAAAAACTAACACTTCTTGCAAATGGAAATTGTTACCAGGGCCACCCACCTGCATTCATCGGTTCCTAAAACATAAAGATCACATTTATAAAAAGTACAAATTGACAAATGGATGCCATCTTTTCAGTGTCTTCAAAAGGAACTTCAGAATTTAAAATGGAGCAGGAGACCTCTTTAAAGAATAAGAGCAGATGGCTTTGCGTTTTAGTCGTATAGACAGATTAATGTAATTTGCTGTCTTTTAACTACTTTCATCTTTATCCTACTTTTTTTTTTCTGCAGTTGAGAATTTAAACTCATCTGTCTGTTTACAGACCAGAAAGCTTAGGATGGTTTGTATGATTGCTGCCCTTTCACAAGTGAGGCAGGTAAAATAATTGGTCTTAGGTTTTAAACTCAACAACAAGGTGATTTTCTGGTTCAACCTATAGCATGAGAAAAATATAATTTAAAACCATACTAATTACTTGAGATTTTTATTGTTGGAATTACTTAATAGCTATTTAAATGCGGACATATATATTTCTAGTATTAAGGTAAAACAATCTGAATTTTTTTTACTTCCCAGTCCCTAACGTAGTACAGCGCAATCCTCGTTGCAACCATAATTTTTCCAGCTAACATCAAATTATGAGATGGGATATCGGAAGACAGTGGGTTATGTGGTTCATAAGGATTCTTACAGATAATGTCAGAATAGTTTTTTTCCATGCTGAAGAGGAAAGCTTAACAGGCGGCCAGAACTGTGACCCCGTTTGGCTTTTCATACATGTATCACTGTGCAAAGCTAAAAGTAATTACCAAAAAAAGTATACCTAAGTTTCTCCAGACAAGGAAGTTAATGGTGAGGTAAGCTTTGAATGTACATTATGCTAAGTATTCTACCCTAAATTTGTCTTGGCACTGTGCATTAAAAGCAGGCTTGGGCAAATTAGCCTGTTGCCTTTTGAAAACAGAATAAAGTGTCTGTGCAATAAAGTTGCACTTCCATAGTCACGTTAAGTTGAGCACACATGGATTGGTTCCAAAAGAAATGGACTTACACACCTGACTGTGTTTCTGGCCCTTCCTGCAACCATTACTTACGTGGTCAAGGCCAAACTTAGGGGAAAAAAAGTAGCTTTCAGTTAGATCCAGCTCTCTTTTTTTGAAGAAGTTAGTACCCCAGATCACTGCTCTTCACAAGTCACCAGCTCTGCTGTGCCTGTGCGAGCACTTCCTAATCTTCTTGAGGAAACACCAGTTAGGTTAAGGCAGGACTCTCAAGTACAGCCTCATTTGAAGTTACCATTGGCAGTTTAAGTACTACAGCAGTTGTTCAGCTCAGGATATTAACTTAAAACAAATATTTTCAGGATAAATTTGGGTACCAGCATAACTGTGGGCTGTAGGCTCCAGCAAACCTGGCAAGATTCAGAGGAGGATGCGCATCGGAGCCATGGGAGAACAAATTTCCCCTGACTCGGGAAAACCAATTCTGCTTGTAACAGTCTCTAGAGAGGGTTCACGCAAAGTGTCAGAGCTGTGAGAGCACTTCAATCGGAGAAGACGAGTAGTTATCAAAAGCAAGAGGCAGTAACACGTTCAGTCTAACTAGCAGTTGTCTGAGGTGTTAAATCTAGCTGCAGCTTCCGTGATTCTCCTCGGGAGGTAGCCTGGAAAGCGTTATTGCCCAGGCGCTTTGAGATACAATTCAAGATTTTTTTTCTGATGAATAGCAAGCTAAACTCAAACACAGTGGTGCGGGACAGAAGGAGTGGGTCATGCGGCTGGCCTGAGACAGGATATGCCCTGAGGCAGTCACTTCCATCAGAGAATTGCAACAGTAATTGATAGTCATAGCATCAGTCTTTTCCCATGGGCCTGAGGGAAGAAAACTTCCCTCCTTCCATCTGTGAGTTTATGAGAATGCTTCCTGTTTAGTTTTCTGTTAAAAGAAAGGAATAACAGGCAGAATAGTGAAAGATCACCAAAATAATTTCGTTTAAATCTTGTAGTAATGTCACTTCCCCAATAACAGCCAGCTAAATGGCTACTGCTGCATAAAATAAAAGGTAGAATTTGATTTATTATGTCTCAGTTCTACAAGAAGTCTGAAACTGTAACACAGTTCCACAGTGCATTTATAGTTAGAGTTATTGCTATTGCTTTGTAACCAAAAGTGAGAATTTGTTTAAAAAAATATTTTTGGGGAAAAATCTACATGTGTCGTTCTGGCTCTCCTTTGTCTTTCATCCCCTCCTGAAAAAAAAACCCAAAAGGAAACCAAAGGCAAGCACGAAATTTCTGTTCTCTGTTAGAGCATGGCCATTAAAACATTCTCAGCAGATGGGAGTTGTAGGGAGGGAAGGAGCTGGGAATCGGGAAATTTCTTGAAGCAACTTTGCTACCAGCAAAAAAATGCTGGGAAGGTCGGAAAGAAGAGATAGGTAAGGTTGTACTGCAAGTGGGACTGCTCTGAGGAAAGCATTGGTACCTGCTGGTGGCATGTTACTTGATCCACAGCACTTGCATGGCAAAGAAAAGGAGGTGTGAGTGTTCCAACTCAGCCTGAAAAAAGTTGAGTTCATAATGCTGCTGTTATCACTGGGTTTGAAGGAATTTGCACGGTCATAAAGATTGTTCTGATGTGGAAGGACCACTGTGGCTGTACAAGTGTAGATACACAGTTATGTGATCTGGCATATTTTAAATACTTAAGTACCTTCAGGAGTGAAGAAGTGTGTATCTCTTCTTAAATGTTTATCTCTTCCCTTTCCTGAATTTCCCAGGACTTGGCCCGAATTATTGAAATCACTTTGGCTATCATGTCTTCTCTTGTCCTTGTCCTCCTCCTTTCTCTTCTGTATGTTGAGCTGTTCAACAGGCATTCTTCAAAAGCACGTCCCATGTAAACAGAGAGCCTTTTGTTAGGTACCAGTGGAGTAGGGCTAAATGCCCTAACTTGCACTGCGTCCTTGGGCAAGAGCATAACAAAAGTGTTTTAATCTCCCTGGCTTTATTTTTAATAGTGAACAACATAATCAGTAGGTGGAAGTGACTTTCCATCTTAGGAGCTGTGATGGAGTAAGATCATTTTAGAGATACGCTGCTTACAGACTGAGCTGCTTACAGGCACAAATGCTGCTGTTACTGGTCGAAAGCAACTTAGTCTCTTTTCTTGCATTATGAAGAGTGGTTGTAGGGGTTTTTCTTCCCCTGTTGTCTAGCTTAGCCTCTTCATGATTTTAAAATAAATTTATTTGATATAATTCATAAGAGAGTTTTTGTCTGCCTGCAGTTGCTATTTTGAGAGTCAGAATGGTGTGAGAGAGGCCTGGAGATGCTGAGAAACAGAACAGGCAGCACTGGGGGAACAGTCCTATTAAATTACCCCTACTTAAGTGTGTTGCTTCAGTGTTGTTGGGTTTGAGTATATATACTGTGTTTTGAAGAGCATGCCGAGGCCACGCTCAAAACCAGACATGTTTTCTGCAGCCCCAAAGAACCCTAAGTGCAGCTAACGTGCCCTCTGGGGAACTTTGTCAGGGAAGATTCGGTTACACTAGTGTTACTTCAGACGTTTCAGCGTCTTCAACCCAGCCTCCCGCTGCCGTGCCAGAAGGCAGCGGGTCTCTGCATAGACCCTGCATCATATCTGTCAGGCCCAAGCGAGGACAGATCTTGTGCCTGATCGTCCAGGCCCGTGTGGATGTCTTGGAAGATAAATGGCATCTTAGATAGCAGGAGAAGCCGGCGTTGAGGCAGCTGTCTCTCATCCTGCGTGTTTGAGCACCCTGTAACTTGGCCCTCGGGCTGCTGGAAGGGGACGGCCAGGGAACGCGCTGCTCTTACTGAGAGTGCTCTGTCAGACCCCGGAGCCATTGCCAAAGAGCATCATCTGCATCCCCATTTTTGGATGTTTGCTGTCTCAGTTCCAATATCCCCTCGGACACCATTGCCCAGTGTCCTTTGGAGCTGGCTGAAAGCCATTACAACAGCCACCTGCTTGTAGTAGGATCAACAGGATACAAGGAAATACTGGTACCTTTCTGCTCCCTTGAACTTGCTTTACTATTTTGCCTTGCAATAACCATGATCTGGAGCTGTGTTCGCACAGTTTTCTTACGTGCACACCGTGAGCTAGTCTGGAATCTTCCCAAGTGGTACAGCTTTCTGCAAATCAACCCAAACCAAACAGATCTTTTAATGAAAGTGAAGTAGCAGGAAAAAAGAAATTTCTGAAACATCTTCTCTTCAAGAAAGGCGTATCAGAGGAGAGCAGTAGAACATTTGTCAGGAGAACTTGAAATTTAGGTGTGGGTACATGCAAAACTGCAGTGGCAGGAGGCGAGACTTTGGGGGGGCGGGCGTTAAGCCAGTAGCTCTTTTTCATAAAGATATAACTTTTCTTATTTTCAAGGTTCTTTGAAAAGGAGGAAAGTTAAACACTTCCCAAAATAAAAGTGGAGTTTTCCTTTTATTTTCCCTTTGCATCAAATAAAGGAAGACTATTACCTTAAGCTGTTCCAATCATGTCAGGTGTCATAACTACCTAGAATCAATTTCTCGGATCCTTGTTGTCAAATAATAGCATCAATTGTGTTACAAGCAATAACTACTTAACAATAAAAACATACATGCATCTGAAGTAAATGTCCAGCCAAATAGAAAGTGTTCCTTGAGTAGCAATGAGCTTGTAAATGTAAATACTTTCCAACAGTTGCTTCCTTTTTCCTTGTCAATAACTCTGAAGGCTTAGACTGCTCTTCATACAAGCTATTGCCATGTGACAGCATTTTCAAAAATGCATAGCACTGAAGAGAATTTAATCAGCTTGGTAAATAACAATTATGTTTTTAAAAAAAATTAGTAAAATCACAGCATGATTGTATCTTGTATTCCAAAAATTAACCTTTTGCAGAGCAAAGGAGGTGTATAGAAGAATGAGAAGAGTAAGCAGACAATAAGGAAGAACCGAAATGTGAAACTTTTCCTCATCATTTCTAGTAACTGTCATTTATATTGCCACAGAAGATGACCTATTTTTTGTTGTTGGGTCTGTTCTGTTCTTCAGGAAATTGCTGTCTGAAAATGTAATCTTTCTACAGCTTACTCTTCAGCTTCAGTTATAATAAGATTTGTGGGTTTTTAATATATACATATATCAGGTTCATTTGTGCTTCTGCTGTTGCATCACAAATTCTGAAGATTATAGGCTTCTTGCTCTGTAATCCTGCTAGGCTGTGGAGAAGAGGAAGCTCAGGTATCAAGATAATGGACTTTTAATAAAAATCTATGTAGAACAGAGCTCGTGTTAGCATTGCCATTGATCAAGCAACCGTCACCTTTTCCCTTCAAGCTCTGATTTGAAATACAAGTCAAGGAAAAGAAATGGCTTACTAAAAGGTCACTGCTGTTTTTCCAGTCTGGAGGCAGCAGAGTAGTTCAGCATTCATATGCTGTTTTGTTTTATTTTAGAGTTTAAGTCCTAATGTATTTCAGTATTCTGTAGTTCCGCTCTTAAGAGAATATAATTGAACTTACATTAATATCTGAAGATACGGTGAGGCTTTGTGTAGTGGTAGGTGCCACATAAACTCAGACTAAGATATTGATTGACTCCTGGAGAGTTTTAAAGACAAGCCATAATAAGCAAGAACAAAATGAACCCACACTGGATAGTAAGAAGATAACATGGATTATCAATGTGCACCAGTTTTTATTAAGACATAAATCCCTGTCCTACTTTTTTCCCTTCTTTTTCATCTTCATAAATACTTAGGAACTGTATATTGGCAAATTGTGATAGATTTTCTTGGTGCTTCCAAGGAGTGTTGCTATCACTGTTACTTAAACCTATTATCAAATTTTTTTCTGACTAATCTTTTTCAGGCTTTGGTTTCACAGTGCTTTCTGGTTAGTGAAGAGATGACATACTTAATGTGACTTCACTGTGACTACAGCCCTGTTCTGGAAGCTAGAAACTTCAATGTCTGTACGAGAATCTATATAACAATGATAGCATGCACATTGGGACTGTTTTCTGTCTACACATATGCTCTGATGGTACAACTGAGATTTTAACAGATGAGTTCTCTTCAGTTGGGCAAGATGCTCGAAGAACGCAATGGAAAATGTTCTGTGCTTGCATTTTGTAAAAAGATATGAAGAAAACTGCCCTGATGAAGAAATACAAGAAATAGAGAGATTATTTACAATTATTATGCCATGATCTGAAAATAACATTTGAAAGATGACAGTATGCTATATTTCTATAGTCTCAAGGAATCTTGCATTATCTAACATTCCTCGGATTGTAATCTCATCAACAAAATGCAAGTTTTTCGTATTATCTGAAGTACGGAGCTAGCAATTCATGATGTATCTGTCAGTTACACAAGCACTAAAAGGAATCAAGTTTATATGACTGTTACTGGAGAGTGTGAAGCTAAGCCTGAATCCTCAGAGGTGTTCAGCTATCTAATTCCCATTGATTTTAATGCAAATCAAATACATAAATGTCTCTTGTGAATCTTTGTCATTGTCCCCAGGCTTCTTGATCGCCTGTCTTCCTAAAACACATAAGCGCTGTGTTATGATGATCACTTCTTCTGACAGACAAAGTTCAGAAAAAGCAGGTCGTGGTTATGCTTGTGAAAGCTCTAACACCTCATGAGATAAATTACAGCTTCATGCTGAAGCAGTCTACATGTAGTTATTGAATTCTCCTTTTTCTTTTCTAGCCGTTTCATCCGATGGTGAATTTGGAATGCTCCAGAGATTTTCGACCATTTCTGTGTGCCCTCTATGCTCCTGTGTGCATGGAGTACGGCCGTGTCACTCTCCCTTGTCGCAGGCTCTGTCAAAGAGCATATAGCGAGTGCTCCAAACTCATGGAGATGTTTGGGGTCTCTTGGCCTGAGGATATGGAGTGCACCAGGTGAGTGAATCTTGTTTTTTTCAGAATTCCAGGATAAAATTTTAGTGTGATCTAGGATGTTTTATGATCTGAAACAGACATTTTAAATGTGTTCCATTACAAGTGCCCTTATTTTCCCTTCCATTTGTCTAACAGCCTGTTTCCTGGGGTGGAAACTGAGTTCATATTTCTATCATCTGTCCAAGAGATAAGTTGAAAATTTCTGTGGGCAATTACTGTAAACTGCACATGCATATTCTTAAATGAATGAATATACTCGTTTATTTTTCTTCTTTGTCATTTATGCTGACCTGGTTTTGTCTGCTATACTGCTTTAATGGGTGATACTGCTATAAATTTCTCTGAGAGTTAGGCAAAATTACATACACTAGAGATTAACAGTCTCATTTTCTGAAGGGGGAGCTGGCTGTTCTTGATGAGTGTATAAAATCTAAAAGCTCTGTTTTCAGAGCATCTAGCTCATGTTGAGCTTGTGTGCAAACATGTTTTCAGCTTTACATTACACAAATAACTTTCTAGAAGAGTATTCGATGATGTTCCGATCTGTTTGAAACAGAACATACATGAAATTGAAAACAGTATCTTTATGCTTTATTTTTTTTGTAAGTGACTGCAACAACTAATAAAATACAGGAGCACAAACAGGAAGAAATAGTCTCTCTTACAGTTTGGATTGGAGAGAATGAAAAACAATTAAAACATCTTTTAGCAAAAGAATAAGTCAGAGGATGCTTCTAGGTCCTGATAATCTGGATCAAAGATGGCTCTAACTCCATACTCCGAACAGATGACTGGGCCCTTTTGGTCCTCCCATCTCCTCAGTAAAGCCCAGGCAGTGAAATTTCAAAACCAGAGGTAAAACTACTGAAACTTTGCTGGTGCTGTGCTAGTGCCATTGTGTCAGAACATGAACTGTGGCACAGGAACAGGCATACTTAGCTTATGCTGCGCTTGCTGAGGCAATAATGCCTAGCAGAGGGAGGAACTGGACAGCTATGCTGTCTCCCCTCCAGTCTCTCCTTCAAAACTTCAGACTGCGCCTCCAGCAGTCCTTAGCCTCCAGTCAGAGCTTTACTTAATTCCAGAAATATCTTCATCATAATCTCAATTTATTAATTCTAGTAGCAATGCTAGGTTGGTTCTTTGGTCTAACCAGTTCACCGTCCTGTCTGATAGCAGCTAGTACAGTTGCTTAGGGAAAGGTTTTAAAATGTTCTATAAAATCATGCTTGCTTGGGCACGTAGTCTCAGTTTACAGTAAGCCTAAATTTATAGACTTCCTGAGATAGATGGATTTTGTATCCTCAACTTTAAGCATAAAAGTCCCTAGTCCTTGTCCATTTCTTGCTCTGTTTTATTTTTAAACCGATTTTATAGTGTCAACATCCACGGCATTCTGGGACAATGAGCTCTAGAGTTTGTTTACACATAGTGCAGTATTTCATGGATTACCCATTATTTGGATTGTCTTTGTTTTTGTTCCAGTTAGTGTGTCTAAAGCCAGACATATGAATAAGGTTACTAGTCTTTGCAAAGTATGTGTATGTTTCTTGTAAATAATTCTCTTCTTACTTTTTTAGATTCCCAGATTGTGATGAGCCATATCCTCGTCTTGTTGACCTCAATTTAGCTGGGGAGCCCACAGAAGAGGCGCCCATGGCAGTACAGAGGGATTATGGTTTTTGGTGTCCTCGGGAATTGAAAATAGACCCTGATCTGGGGTACTCTTTCCTGAGGGTACGGGACTGCTCCCCTCCTTGCCCAAATATGTACTTTCGGCGTGAAGAGCTCTCCTTTGCTCGCTACTTCATCGGAGTGATCTCCATCGTCTGCCTCTCTGCTACCTTGTTTACTTTTTTAACTTTTCTGATCGATGTCACAAGATTTCGCTATCCAGAAAGACCGATAATATTTTATGCTGTCTGTTACATGATGGTGTCATTAATTTTCTTCATTGGCTTTCTGCTTGAAGACCGAGTAGCATGTAACGCATCTAGCCCTGCCCAGTACAAGGCTTCCACAGTGACACAGGGCTCTCACAACAAAGCTTGCACCATGCTTTTCATGGTGCTCTATTTCTTTACCATGGCTGGCAGTGTTTGGTGGGTCATTCTTACCATCACGTGGTTCTTGGCAGCTGTGCCAAAATGGGGCAGTGAAGCAATCGAGAAGAAAGCATTGCTCTTCCATGCCAGCGCCTGGGGCATTCCAGGAACTCTAACCATCATCCTCTTAGCAATGAATAAAATTGAAGGTGACAATATTAGCGGCGTATGTTTTGTTGGCCTCTATGATGTGGATGCATTAAGATACTTTGTACTTGCACCTCTCTGCCTGTATGTTGTTGTTGGAGTTTCCCTTCTGCTAGCTGGCATTATCTCTCTCAATCGGGTTCGCATTGAAATCCCATTAGAAAAAGAGAACCAGGACAAACTAGTGAAGTTCATGATCCGGATTGGCGTGTTCAGTGTTCTGTACCTCGTGCCACTGTTGGTTGTAATTGGCTGCTATTTCTATGAGCAGGCTTATCGAGGTGTGTGGGAGACGACGTGGATTCAAGAACGCTGCAGAGAATATCACATCCCGTGTCCCTATCAGGTGAGGAAACCAATATGACATATTCAGGAGTGCAGAAAATGGGTAATGAGGGGATATGTTAAGACTACTTGTCATCCCGAACTGAAAGTGCTGCTATTCCTACAAGTGAATGTTCTTGCCATACTCAAATTATTTGGATAATGCATTAGGCCTTCTGGAAGACTAGGTTTTATTGGAAAATCGAAGGCTTGCATCAGCTGCTTGGTGTTTTTTTGTGGAGTTTCTAGGCTGTATGGGATCTATACAGGATATAAAGATGCTATTTTAAACCAACTTCAAGAACAGGACTTAATGAGTTTATTTTTGGTTATTAGAGATGTCTTAGAAGTTTTGCTCTGAAGGAATTTTGGCATTTAAACTGAGTTGTCATCAGCCTGATTACTGCTTTTTCTAGTTTTTGTTGTTCATCTGCAACAGTTGTGTTTCTTTGTTTAGCCTAGAGGTTTTGTGCTCATTTTAGAGCAATCTATGCACGTGTCAGAAACGTCTATATAAAATCTTACTTCAAGTGTCTTCTGAAGAAAACCAGAGCTTACAGCTCATCAGTTTTGGGGTTTTTTTTCAAGAAAATTACACTTACCTGCTCAATTTGTGTAACTGAGTTATCACAGGAACAGACACCTCTAAGAGCACTAGATATCAAACTTCCACTGTTTACTTCATTACACTGGTGCAGTTGCAAAGAAAGTATTGTAAGCATAAATTACTTGAAGCCTATTTTCCTTTTGGAGCCAATGTGGCAAATTGGTTTTGGAACGGTATTGCATAAATATTTTCTGCAACTTATTTGAAAGCAACCTTATTTCAAGAAGGTTGTACAGCAAGCATCTGTTACATAGCTGCACACACAGGGGTATAAAAAAAAGTTAGTATTTTGGCTCTAAAGCAGTTAAAACACCAGCTGGATCATCAAAGCTCAAATTTTAATGCAACAAAATATCAGTTAAAGGTTTGGCTTAGTCTATATAGCTTGATAATAATCCTTTTATTACATTTTAATCCTTTTTATTGCTTTTTCTGTTAGATTTTATTAGGGTGTGACTCTTCCCTCCAATGTGTGAGCATTTTTTATGGCAGGAAATATCTGTCAATGGGTGTGTTCAGTTTCATTTGCTTGATTGAGTCTTCATTGCTGCAGGTTTTAATATGTTAAATTGACTGATGCTTAAAAAGAGAGAAAAAGAGGGACATGCCACTTTCTCTCAGTTAATTTCAAATACCCACCATATGCCAATCTAAAATTTGTCTGAGAATCTGTAAAATGAAAAGGATATTGCTTTCTCAGAATGTTGAACAAAAGCTATTTTAAACCTTGAAACTTCTGATGTCTAAGGGCTAAACTCTTGGCTAGTGAAATAACGAAAACATGTAGTAAAATGCTACTCAGATCTCTAGAAAACCGTTAACATAATGGCTCAGTGGGGGTCAAAAGAACAATAATGGTTTCATTCACATCAAATTGGGTTGAAGGACCCATAGACCCTAGGGAGTATTAGAAGATTTTTTCTTCTAACTCATCCAATTTTTTCTCTTAAACTAAACATGCATCCCTAATTAAAATATCCAGACTTATAATTGAAACAGATTTCCAAAGCTGTGGGGAAAAATAATTTTATCCTTAGATCATGCTAGTAAATATATTATTAAATTGGGGGGAAATTTGAAGTATTGTGGAGAGTATGACTCACTTGCAAAATGAGACCATATTTTTTCTAAGCCTGGATGTTATTTAACTTAACTTCAAATATTTGAATATCAGTTTCTGAGTTTAGACTATCCCAAATTGAGAGCTGTAGTTGCTTTCACAGTGGACGTAAGGTTTTATGTGCAAAATTTAGACAGAGTTGTGGCAGTTGGAATTTGCTGCTTGCATAAGCACACTTTTTTCAACACCAGCAAATCTGAAGTCCGTTCAACCACTACATCATCTTTACCATCAGACGATGATGCCACAGGAACTCTTCCTGGAAAATTGCTGACGGGGGAGTTGGAGTATGCAGCTGCGACAAGCCTCCCTCCCGTGTCACTGCTTCACGCAGGAGGTACCGTGGGCTTAATAATTTGCTGGAGATTCTCCTGGCTAGTGCTAAACAGAAGAGGGCCTCTGTAGCTGGTGGTCAAATGAAAAATAGACATCATGTTTCTTTTGCTACCTAAAGGGCTACATACTCCCAAAATGGAGGAAGCAGCAAGATACCTTCATGCTTCGATCTTGATTTCTGGCCACCTGGATGTTTCCTGGGTTGACTTCGCTATGTGTTGTTATGGTTGTTTGTTAGGTCTGGGAGGCATCTGTTGCTTTCTTTGTGAAATAAAAACTTTTTTGCCACACAGACAGGAAATCAATATCCCAGTATTTCCCCTCTTTGAGGAGTAAGTGCAGGGCAAAAATGTGGCGCGGTGCAAGAAGTTACTAAACTTTAATCTGTTGCCTGGGCAGCAACAGCAGGTAAAACAGGCAGCAGTCACCCCGCGGGTACCGTGGCTGTGAGGGCTCAGAGGAGCTCCAAGATGAGCCGTCAAAAGTTGAGGGGAGTGAATATTGTTTCCTTGAGTCGCGTTTAGTAAGAAGAAAACAGCTATTATATTAAGAGGTGAGGTTTGTTTGCTGTATATACAATCTCTCTTAATATGATTAAAAAATTTAGTTGCACTGTCCCCACTGCAGGGGAAATGCATTGTTTTTGTGGATGTCAGCTTAAACAGGCAACTCGGGGAGCTGTGTTTTTTATCAACCTGGACAAATCTCTTAATTTAGTTAAAAATATCAAGGTTGCTATATTAAAGCAACCTTCTTTCAATAAGAATAATGGCAAATTGACTAAGGTGTTACCGCAAATAATTATTTTTATTGTTTCTGATGCTAGGACTATTTGCAGTAATCGCAGCGATGTAATCTTTCCAGTCAGTATTGCTTCTCTGTAAAATATCTGCTCACAGCAGCCTAAAAATGTCTTAACCTCCTCCTCCTTTTCACCGAGGTCAGGACATTTTTCTTTCTCTGGAGGGGGGAACAATGCCTTTGTAATATACTTTCAGCACATTAATATTCAAATGAGGAACTGCATTTTATGTTGGTATCCCACTTTTTCTCTCATTGTCTTAAAAAATGAATTCATGCTTGGCCTCAAAAAATGGATTAATGTGTCTGTGCAGGAGGAGTTCATGCAGTGGAAAATGAAATTACTTTTCACTAGCTATAGAACCTGATACCCCCATCAAAACCATAGCACTTTATCTGGGCTGTGTGCATTACATGTTCTTCAGGTCAGACTTTTATCTCATATATAATCTTTTTTATGAGGGTATAGTACAATTTTACGTCAAGGTAAAACGCAGAAATGAAGGGAAAAAAGCAGGGAAGCGTGACACAATCTAATCATAAAATAATCACATCTAGTCATCTCTTTTGCTACGGTTGAAAATACGTGTTTTGCTGCTCCTCCTTCTGCTTCTGTTTGCAAGAGTGGTGGTTCTACCAATATCATATTGTTGTTCAGAGGGCAGAACCTTGGAACAGAGAGTTGGATTTTGTAAAGTTGGGCTTAAGGAGGGACATTTGGGGAAATAAGATTCTGCATGCTCCTGTTGCTGTTCAGTGTGGCCATCATCATCGTCACCTCTCTAGTAATTTTACCATTCTTAAGTTCTTGATACTGGCTTGGCTTTTTAGTCTGCAGTCATGAGCCAATGGTTAGCTTTCAAAGTTTGTCTCTTTCCTCTCTTACTTTCCAATTTCGACCTTGTATGTTGATGGAGCATGTCATGCTCTGGGAACTAACTCACTCAGATGAAATGGTGGACTGGGATAAAATTTTGGTCAGTCACTCAACAGAAGCACAGCATTGCTCAGGTTGACGGGACCTCTGGAAATCATCTAGTCCAACCCTCCTGCTCAAGCAGGGTCAGACCGTGTCCAGTCAGGTTTTGAATTCCTCTTGCCACAAAAGCTGTAAGTTCCTTTCTGTCAGGCATCTAACCTCAGAAATATCTGATGTAAGGTAAAAATTAGGGTAAAAGGAAAAAAAAAAATTAAGTACGTTTAGCTGCTGTTACATATTCTTGTCCTTCAGGCACCACAGCGTTTTGTTCTTTACAAGGAGAGTGTCAGAGTTTTGTTCCTCTTGGAAACTGGGACACAGTGACCTGCCCCAGTCTATGAAAATATGTCTTAAAACTGGGATGAATTTGGCCACAAAGTTAAACAGTTACTCAGCAAAGTCTGTCTCCAAAGTTGGCTGTAATGCACATTTCTGTTATGAAAAGTAGGTGTTCAAATGTTCTATACAGCTTTTCTAGCCCAGAGAAACGGAAAGGGCTGCATCAAGCTGGAAACATTCAAAGGTGGAAGAAAGTGGTAATTGTCATCTTCCCAAGATAAGGAAACGTGTCGACTTTCTTGGGATGGAAAGTATGGTGTTAAAAGCTTTTACTTCTTTTTTTAGTCCCATAATTGGACTGTGTAAGGTAGTTTAGGTCTGAAAAGGTTGTGGGCTGAACCACAAAATCAGATTTCCTGCAAAGTAAAGAAGGTCCTGAGTTAAGATTAATTTCTCTTACAAATAGACTCTCCACAGTTTTCACAAATGCCTCAGCACTAGCCTAGGCACTGTGCTGATGCGAGAGACATCTCATTTAGATATTGAAGAGAAAAAAAGAAAAATATACTGTTTCAAAGATATATACCACCCTAGTGGGAGTCCTTGAGAAATTAAACTAAGCAGGATGAATTATTTGCTTGTCACCTAATGTTGATCATTTCCCTACTCCTGTGGCTCCACTGGATTAAAAGACCTTCGTGCTAACTTGCTAAGAGCGAAGGTGGTGCTCCCTGCTTATCTTTCCAATATTGCTTAGAGGAATGGAAGCAGATGTGGATAGCACATTTGATTTACTGTTGATGGGGAAGACCTGATAGCAGGGTGAGTTTAGAACAAGTTGCAAACCCTGATTTTGTATTGGAAACGCTCTTATTTTTCATTAGCAACTCGGTTTTGTGCTGGATGCTGAATATCCATCCAGTCTTGCTCAGTCATTGTTGTAATGTACTCCAGGTAGATTCCTAAGCCCAGAACCTGAAGTAAAAAAGGTGACGAGTACATTTAGACATGGAAGGCATTGAAATGTATGGATCCAGCTATGGAGTCTGTTTATAACCGACTTAAGCAACATACGGCACTGTGCCTGTGCAGTGTCTTCTTCACTGTATCATCTGTTTTTTTGGCTTTGAGCTTGACCTCATATAAACCAGTGGAATTTCAGAGATTAAATAATGGACATATATTAGAATGAAAACAATGTGAAAATCAAAAACAGCTACTGAGAGCAGCATTCATTTATCTAACTTTGGATGTCTCCATCTGAGCCAAGCATCCTAGCCTTCTTTTCTAGCTGCAGCAGAGAAATGGGCATTTTTATAGTGATCCATTGGACACTCAGATGAATTGTACCCTGACTTAATTTATTACCTGTTTGAAGAGGTCACATTTGTTCTGATTGGATATTTTTATGTTAGGAATTTTGGCTACAAAATTTTGGGGGGAAGGGATAGGAGAGGTTGGCATTTTTGCAATCTGTCCCCTTCAAAAATCAGAATATCCCTCAACACCTTTTATACACACTTTCTAGATCCTGGCCAGTCTTAGCTTGGATAGCAGTCATTCCAGAAAGAAAACTCAGTAACATGTCTTTTGCTCATTTTTGAAGAAAGAACATAAATAAGAACCTAAGACCGCAGTACCTGGAAGAACATAGGCTTGCATTTGTAAATCCCATGGACAGATAATTTTTCTTAAAATCGTTTCTATTTTCCTTGTCATCTTCGCTTTCATCATAGAATCATAGAATAGTTTGGGCTGGAAGGGACCTTAAAGATCATCCAGTTCCAAACCCCCTGCCGTGGGCAAAAAGACCTCCGGTTCCCACCCCCCCTGCCGTGGGCAGGGTCACCTTCCACTAGACCAGGTTGCTCAAAGCCCCGTCCAACTTGGAGTGAACACTTCCAGGGATGGGGCATCCACAACTTCTCTGGGCAACCTGGGCCAGTGTTTCACCACCCTCAGTAAAGAATTTCTTCCTTATATCTAAAATAAATTTACTCTCCTTCCTTGTCCTATCACTACATACCCTTGTAAAAAGTCCCTCTTCAGCTTTCTTGTAGGCGCCCTCCAAGCCCTGGCAGCTGCACTAAGGTCTCCCCGGAGCCTTCTCTGCTCCAGGCTGAGCCCCCCCAGCTCTCCCAGCCTGTCCTCCCAGCAGAGCTGTTCCAGCCCTCGGAGCGTCGCTGGGGCCTCCTCTGGCCCCGCTCCAGCAGGTCCGTGTCTCTCCTGTGCCGAGGGCTCCAGAGCTGGACGCAGCACTGCAGGGGGGTCTCCCCAGAGCGGGGCAGAGGGGCAGAACCCCCTCCCTCGCCCTGCTGGCCACACGGCTTTGGGGGCAGCCCAGGACACGGGTGGCTTCTGGGCTGCGAGCGCACATTGCCGGCTCCTGTCCAGCTCTTCACCCACCAGGACCCCCAAGTCCTCGGCAGGGCTGCCCTCCATCCCTTCACCCCCAGCCCATATTTGTGCTTGGGGTGCCCTGACCCATGTGCAGGAGCTTGCACTTGGCCTTGTGGAACCTCATGAGGTTTGTACGGGCGCACCTCTCAAGCCTCTCAACCCCCCAAAAAATTAAAACTGCCTCCATATTTTTAAGGACTTCATTATTAAGAGCAATGCTGTAAGATGATGTAATACTGAGTATCACTCCGATCGGCAGCAAAAATACACAGTCAATCTAGGCGATTTTTTTTCCTCTCTGCTCTACCTATTTCACCCCAAGACGAGGCCCCAGACTTGCTGTCTAATAACGTCCGATGGGTTTTTACTGAGGGTGGGGGTCCTCGCCCACTCACTTCTGTTCATTGCTGGTGTTAGATGGAGAAGAGAGGATTAACTGTGGTTGCCTGAGATACCAGAAGCGTCAATGGAAAGAATGTTTTGTTAATAGTACCTCTCGGCTGTCGGTGGCGGTTATATGTATCTAGTACAGGCACAAAGGAGAACAAACTACAAGCTTGCTAATATATTTCTGTTAATATTGAAATTATACCACATTACAGATTATTTTAATGCATTATTCGACAGGTAATAGAAAAATTGAGAAATTGATTTTAATATTAGGATTAATTTCTGTCACCTGCCGATGGTTTTGGCTCAAGAATTTGTCAGTTTTCATTTCCCATTTTCACAAATGTACTTTTTGATCCACTCACAGCTAATTTTTTTTACTGTAAATTTTCAAGGTCATTTTAGATGTCTCAAATTTAACACCGTGGCGACAAAAATCTCTTCATTTCAGGCTAGCGTGGGTCACTAACGACTATAAACCACTTTGTTTTGCATCCTTTTTAAAGGTTGCCCACTAACGGGTAAGGGGAACATTTTCAAGTGTGTTTCATTCCCCCTTGGCATGGCTTTGTCCTTCCTTTATTTTATGCCTGGTGCCCTGAATAAACACCGCAGGAACGTTACTGAAAGCAGAGACCACGCGTAGCCGTCTCGCAGAACCGCTCAACACGGGGAAGCTTTCTTTATGAACAGGTGCCAACTGAAAAGCAACTATGGTGGTAAAGTAATGGTAGGCTGAGAGCCAAGAGTATGGGAGTGTTTAATCGTCTGCTCTGCTGTTACTTCACTCTGATGAATATTACATCTCATAGTGCCTACTTTTATATAAAACTGGGCAGAAGCAAGAGAGACACCGAGACAAGCAGCTGTAAGTTCCAGCTCAGGTTTTGCAGCTACAACTCTTCATTTCTCCCCCATGACTCCAAAGAAGAGAAGAAAAACAAAGAAAAAAGCTTACTTCATAAATTGTATTTGTATTCGGGTTTTATAGTACTTTTGCCCCTCCAAATTCTTGATATTTAATTTACTGTAGAGGTTTTAAATTTTGTGATGGCAAGTTGACTTGCATGAGCTTAAGAAACGCTCTTGTAGCAGACTGTCTTTTCCCATGGCTGCATTGTGGGTGAGGAGTAACCCCTGTTGACACAGGCTTTATTTTCATGCACAAGTGCTTTAGAACAATTGCACACGCGGACCAAAGAGAAGAAAAGATGGGGCTTGCAAACATCCTGCCAAAAACAGTGGCAAGAAGTAATTGTCGAGACGTAGAGCCTGTGTTTTGGGGTGCTGATTAAGTTGAGATGGAGTTTCCCCATTTTTATTGGCTGCAAAATATGGCATTTTCCAGTTTTTGCCATTTTCTCTGCTAATCAGGGGTGTTGCCACTATCTTTTTAAATACAAAACGTCTCAGCTGGTTCACCATCTGTGTTACAGAGAGTCTTCAGAAACATGCGGGGGAGTGCACTAAGCTGGATACAGAAAAGAGGCTTTGTTAAGAAATGTCTTAACACTGTTTGTGTGTGGCACGGGCATAAAGAGAATATATTTAGAGATGTCTATAAATCTAGATTTCTTCTCCCCCCTCTTTTTCATTAGTTATTGTTTAGAATTCCTCTTAGAAGAGGTAATGGATTTGTTTAAATCTGCCCTAAGGAATTGTTTCTTGTTGAATGTAATTATTCCATCTTTAAAAAAAAAAAAAGAGGTTGAGCTAAAACCAAAGTTTCCATATTGCTGTTTACTCAGAAGAGACTGAGGAAATCTGAATTATGAGTTAGGCTGCTTTCAAAAACAAAAGTAATGTCGGCTCAGAACAACATTAATCGCAGTATTACACTATTTCCTAGCAGTGATTCAGTTAATGTCTCCTGGTTTAGATGCTTAGGAAAAAGAATATATTCAAGGAGAAGAACATACTCAAGTCATTTTCTCAGAATCCTCCTTTTCAGCATTAGTAATACCAGTCCTGTCTCCTTGCACCTCCAGGACTTGGGTAAATCCTACATAGGATGCAATGTATTCTCTCATCTCACCTTGGCACGTCTGCAATTTCCAGTCAATTAACATATTGAGTGAAAGCAACCGTTTCATTCACATCACTCGTTTCTGACTGTTTTTTTAATTGGATTGACTGAGCTAGAGATAAAGGGGACTGTTGATTTCTCAACCATTATCTTCAGACAGGTTGATTTGTACTTGTACCCAAGTATGACTCCTCAAGGTCATTTTCTTTTTTTTCTTTCTTTTTATTCAGTATTTTGCTGAGAGTGACTTGCCAGAGGAGGTGAGCTCTTGCTATTTTTGAGTTCTCAGTTTCACTCCATTCTCTTTTTAATAAGCATGTTTTATAACTAGAACGGCCTTTAATTCTCATTATTAAGGAAGCTCTCTTTTGCTACTGACTCTTTTAATTGCTATTAAAATGGCAACAAAAAATAAATTAGGAGGTCTGATTTCTCTAGTTTTGAAGCACCAGTCACTCTTAACTGTCAGAATTGAATGTTGCAGTACATGTGTTAAGAAATCAGTCACCTAAAAAAAGATTTAACTTTTAATTTTAATAAATTAAAGGAAATTGCCTATAATTTGCATCTGAAAATTCTGAATAGCAATGCATTCATGTAACGATTATGAGTCTTTCACTGGGTTTCAGAGTTGCTTTGAGATGCTGGACAGTCACGTCAAAATAGCTGTAGACCAGCTTGCAAAGAGAAAATCTTTAATGGGGTGTTAACTGTAGATATCTGCCAAAACCGCAGCGAATGCTGAACCTCGGTGCTTGTAAGTCTGAATATTCTGCATCTGGGTGAATTTCAGTAAGATGGTTTTTGATGTGCTCTCTGTAGCGTTCCTTGACTACTGAATGACGTGCCCTGTCAGCACAGAAACACAAGGTACAATAAATTCCAGAGATACTGCACTTTGGCGCATTTATTCCTAGTGATTCCAGAGTATCGTTAGTATTTTTTAAAAAAATTTAAAACTTCAGTCCTGGAACGGTACTTAGATTTGAATGTCGTGGGTCTCAGGACTAAGCAGCTCTGACAGTTATGCTGCTGACAATAGCTTTTCTTCTGAAAGCTTTGGCTTTTCAGGAAATTGTGATTGCAGTCCCCGTAATCTATAATGCCACGGGGCACAACTGGGCACAACTGGGCAACCAGTTTGAGAGGTTTGCTTAGTGGTGTAACATAAAGCAGTTCAGAATACAGTCTGTAAATACACAAATATAGAAAGTTGTTTACTCCCTCCGTTAAAAGAATTTGTTTCTAGACCTGAAATCAGTATTACTAAGTAAAGACCATGCTTAAAAATAATAGATCTATCCTAATGATGGAATATAATGAGATATATGAACTAAGTTCACCTTTAGGACTGGTCTAGTTCTCTTGGACTTGTTCTTTATGTGCCTTGATCTTGGTAAACATCTGCTTAGCTTAGACATGGGTGGGCTATACAGCATGAAAATGTAACAAATACTTGCACGTTTCAAGTTTGATTTTTCCTTTACATTATTCATATTCAAACAGTGCTCCCCAGCATCATCCTTCTATTAGTTCTTTTTTCTTAACAGAAAATTACTCTTTCCTAGAAAAGTAAATGCAGACAGAGAGTACAGTATCTCTTCCCAACATGTATGAACGTTTGCTTTCCACATGAGCCAATCCAACTCAAGAATCAGGTGCAGCTTCAAAATTCAGTTGAGGAACATAAAAATACCTTTTTTTTAATATAAATAAGAATCTTCTTATACAGAAAAAAGACTATATTTGAGTTATCTAAGGAACTGGGTTATTCACATGTTTTCCATTAACAGTTTATTTTCTTGGTAATATAGATATATTATTACTTGTGTTTTGTTTATGTATTTTTTCTTATTAATTGAGTTTCTGAAGTCATTATGTCTAATCTTTAATGCTGAATTATGTTAAAATATCTGTTTATGCTCAAAAAAGCTTTTTCTCATTTTCACCATGAAAGAGTCAAAGTATGAACACAAAACTTGAGAAGCAGTATCATAAACTGATGAGTATCAAAGCTGATAAGCAATATCAAAACTGATGAGCCGTGTCGTCTTCCAGGGTGCAGAACATTCACTGATCAGGTTTATAATGTTTTGACCAGACTATGTTGCTCCTCATGATTTAAGTTTGGGACTTGTCTTTCAAGAAATGCATTATTAGGTTTAACGTAGGTTTAACAGCCCCATTTTAATATGTGAAAAAAAACATTAATCTCTAGTCCTGAAGCGGTTATTTTGAGAGACAACCGAGAGGAGTTTTAAGTAGAAATATGGCATTGATAATTCTTTATCTTGCATGTATTTGAGAATAACTGAGGGTGGAAGGGACCTGTGGAGATCCTCTAGTTAAGCCCCTGCTCGAAGTGGGGTCACACCTAGAGCAGGTGGCTCACGGCCGCCTCCAGACGAGTTTTGAATATCTCCATGGACAGAGACTCCACAACCTCTCTTGGCAACCTGTTCCACTGTTCAGTCACCCTTACAAAATACAGCATTCAGTATTGCTTTGTAAAATTTTCTCAGTAGATGTAATAGCCCCAACACCAAGTTATGTTTCAAAGGTTCAGCTGAACTGATTTTTAAAAGTCAAATAATGTAAATTATCATTAATATTATTCTGCTCACACCATAACTTGAAAAAGAAGGCCTTTAGACTAATGAACATAGTTTTTCTGTCTGTGCAGACTAAGAAATATTTTATAAATACCACGTTTGCTAAAATAGCTATTTGGTTCTTCTCCCCCAAGTCCTGTACTTTTGCTTTAAGCTGTGGTTTGGCTATTACTTGCATCTTGCATTACTTGCGAAAAAGACTATAAGAAGGAAACAAAAATAAATGAAGAGTAATGAAAAGGTGCCAGGAATAAGGTTCTGTTAGAGCTTGTCCTTGGGGCAGGAGGGTCTAAGAGCGTTCGTAGGCTTGCCAAAGAGGAGTAAGAAGGGACACAGTTGCAGTTTTAGAAATACATAACGGACATTTAAAAAAGAGCTGTTGAAGTCAAATGGCAGTGCTGGCAGAATGATAACATGGCCATGAATAAACTTCAGTTGGAAATTAAGACAATTACCTGAGGATTTGAAGGGGGGAACTCATGCTTTCAGGATAAAGCTGGATAACTGGACAGGCTTGTGTGCTGTTGCTGGCTGCCGCAGTGGAGGACTTGACTTCACCGAGGATGTTTCTTTTCTTTCGTGTTCTTAGTGCCAAGTCTCTTCGCTCAAGTAGTGGGAGCTTATTAACGGGGATATATTCCAAGCCTGGATTGTAGTAAGCTTGCTAAATTTTGTCTTGCAAGAATTTAATAAATTCAAGAAAGAATATCGACAGCCAAAATAGATATTAAGGCTGCATAGATTTTAGTCCAAGTATATTTTTAGCAGCAGGGTTGACAGAAATCAGATTTTCTGATTCATTACTGTGGTTTTTTTTTCCCTGACTTATTGTTTAATTCCCAATGAAGTGCTAATCTCTCGCAAAAAAAAAAATGCTGTTTTTTCTGAATAGCAACAGGGAGCTTCCAATCTTTCTGGCCGTGGGACGAATCTGCCAAGTGCAACCTACTGCAGCAACCCCTCAGTATCCCTAATTTGACAGATTTGCCAGTAATTCAGGTGGACATCTCTTTAATCTTGTCTTAATCTCTGTGAAAGATAGGTATATCAAGCAATTTGTTGTGGGTGCCAGTAAAGAAGCATTTGCTGATAAAACTTTTGTCTCAGCTGTAAGTTTATTGACCCATTTTAGCCCACGCCAACTGCGATCCCTGTTTGCACAAAGACAGAATACTACAGCGATGCCGTCTGGTTCCACAGCGGGCTAAGGACAACTGCATGACTTTTTTTTTTGTGAGCACTGGGATTTAAGTAAGAGAAATTGTAGTAGATTGTGTTTCTTTTGTCCTTTGTGTTGGACACCTTCGGGTGAGTCGTGCCTTGACTTGAAGTGACACTTTGTCATTTTAATCCGTGCATTAGTCACAGGTCTGTAAGGGAAAAAAAGAGTTTATGGGTCCTTGGATCTGTTAGGTCAGACAGTTACAGCTCATCCGAAAGGCGGTATTTGGGAGAGGGGCTGAAATGGTCTGAAGTGAGGAATATGTTCAGGAATTGTGATAGGATTCTTTTATTCCAGTGACAAGAGAAAAGGTAAACTGTGCTGGGGAAGACAACTGTGTGGTGGGTGGGGACTTGTTTGCTTTTTTCTCTCTGCAGAGGACACCCCACTTCAGCTTGTACATGTCCGCAGGAAAAGGAAAGAGAAGTTCAAGTCTCTCATGGGTAGCACGCTCAAGCAGACTTGCTTTTCCCATGCTTAATGCCTGGCATTAGTGCTAAAAGACTCATGACAGCAGGTCCTTCTAATGGTAAAACAGAAGGCAGATGCTTGAGCAATCTTGCTAATTACAAACCATGGCTAGCTAGCACTTAAAAAATTAGTTGCTATGATTGAATGCTTCAAGATAAAGCCACAAACTACCAGACATCCTGATACCTTCATTGAGATTCAGTTTTCCCTTGGTAAACTGGGTGTTCTCCCAGAAGGAATCTCCTGAAGCTGCAGAATCAACCTGTCCCAAGGTTGTTGCGAGATATCTGTACGACGATCACTGAAGCTGTAGTCTTCTGCGTTCCCATCCCATGAACGCAAGAGCAGTTAGCATCAAACTTCTTGATGATTGCTGGTTACTGACACTGTGACTAACTGCAGGGCCTGAAGGGCAAAAGCGTTGGAGGTGAGTTATTAGACTCTAGTCATGAGTCAGGACCTTTTTAGTTGTCCTCTGGGATCCCTTTTCAGGAAGGAGATGGATGAGGAAAACCCTGCAGCATTACCTTGTCAGAGGCCACTCTTTGCTGTGTTATTCTTTATTCAAGCTATTTTTACAGTAGATGATCAGATTCCAGTGCATTCCCCTGGCACAATGCAGACAAGGTATGACTTCTGGTGAACACCAGTGTAGTTCTTCTATGAACTGAGTGATTTCTTTCCCATATATTTCTTTCACATAACATGCCCGAGAAACTCAACAGCAGTTCTTCTAAAATATAATTCGTTGCATTTTTAATGTTCTGTAGAGGCAGTTTTCGCAAAGATGTATTTTTTAGGCACTTAGATTAAACTCTTGGAAAAAATGTATTGCAGATGAGTTCGGCATGGTGAGATGGATCTGCAGTGCCTGGGCTAACACTTAACTTCTGTGGTGAATAAGCTTCCTCCAGAATAGCCTGTATCCCATTAAGATGGTAATTTCGTAAGCTTTTATTACAGTGTCTTATTTATTTTTAGCTTGTGTTAGGTTTCAAAGCTATCTGTTACTGCTCCAAGTCTTGCACTGGCTGATCACTTCGCCGTCATTTCCACTCTGGGTATATTGCAACCTGGTGGTTATTAAGTAAGTCTGGAGAATAGTTACTAATGCTTTTTCATAATTGTTCTAACAATTTAATTGTTTTCATGTGAGCCAATGAGCAAAGTTAATGCATGGTGCTTTCATGCTCCTGCAGCTGAGGAGAGTGCAACTGAGAGCAAGAAATGAAAAACATCCGTGTTCTCACATGGCAGCACAGAGCTGCGCCTTCAGAAATCCCGCGGTCTGAATGGTCGTATTTATTCTGCTTGGGACAGCCTGGATATCTCGTGAGCCATGTGGCCTTTGGTATTTAGAGTTATAAAAGTTTCCTTTTGTTTCTGTTGGATGGAGGGAAGTCTCCTGATCCTGTTGAGACTGTTTCACACAGACTTGAGCTATTCTGAAGCTCCTGAAGTATGTATTGGCTTTGTCCTTGGCTCTTTTCACAAGGGCATGTAGTGGTAGGACAAGGGGTAATGTCTTTAAACTGAAGGAGGATAAATTTACATTAAATATAAGGAAGAAATTCTTCACTATGAGGCTGGTGAGACACTGGTACAGGTTGCCCAGAGAAGTTGTGGATGCCCCATCCCTGGAAGTGTTCAAGGTCAGGTTGGATGAGGCTTTGAGCAACCTGATCTAGTTGAAGATGTCCCTGCATGGGACAGGGGGCTGGAACTAGATGACAGGCAGGGGGGTTGGAACTAGATGACCTTTAAGGTCCTTTCCAACCCAAACCATTCTACGATTCCCTGATTCTGATTCTTAAATGAGGGCCAAGTCAGGTTAGCCATTACCTTTCTCTCAGGTGCTTTTAGTTTCTCAATTTTTCAGCTTCTGCAGCCTAGTAGCCAGAATGATGGCATGGATTTGCTTGTGGATAAGAGTGAAACAAGCCAGTTGCAGGACTTTTAATAACTTGGAAAAATAATTTTATTTTACAGTAATAAGTGCTACTGCATTTTACTGGGAAATGAGCAGTGTGAGTATAATATTCTAAGTCTCAAAGCAATGACAGTGATGGAAATTGTTATGAAAGTGAGACTCTTGGATCAGATTCCCTTTGGTCTTTCCCCCACTTCTCATATTTTCAACAAAAGGATGGGTTAATTTGAATTTCATTGCTTTTTATCCTTAGGGAAATATCAAATGATCAGTGTTATTGTGGAACCGTGCCCCAAAGGAGGGGGACAGGTGCTGTGTTTGTGCTTTCACTTCACATATGCAGCAAGCTCATTAATTTGCCGTTTCATACATTTTAGTGGGAAGAGGCCACTGGTCTCTGTCACTAAAAAGCAACTGTGATTGATCGTTCAGGGGCAGAAGGGGAAAATATTCAGAAATTAGTTATATAAGCATCTTAAATTAACAGTGTGCCTACAAAGAAGCATTGTTTTTCCCTGGAGGAATGCTGAAATTGATGTTTTTAACCTCCTTTCTGAACACCTGCCACTGTGTGTTTCAGTAGGGAAACAATGCATTCAAACTAATGTCTTTTTGTATTCACCGAGGAAGGTACGTTTCTGTTTGATGATCTGTACCACCCCAGCTGCTACACCAACCCAGCAGATGGGAGCAAAAAAACGGGTTATAGAAATCTCGCTATCGCATATGCAATCTTTGTATCTGACAGAACTTGTTTGCTGGTCTTCGCTAGCCGAAACATCGGTGCCCGTGCTGCTTGCGAGACGTGTCTGAACAGAGTAGCGCGGAGCGTAGAGCACGCGACCCAAGCCCCAGCGCCGACATCTCGTTGCTTATTTTTTCGTGTCAGCTGAATGCCTCTGAAGGCCTAGAGCTGCGCAGCAAGACAAATCCAGTTCAGGGACTTAGATCCGCGCAATCTAGCGTTCGCGCGGGCGTCCGCATGAAGCCTGTCGAGGCTTTGCGATCACATCTGCCGTAGCGGCAGCTCCACTCAGTGTGCAATGGCGCTCAAGGACGATGCGACTGATTCATGCCAGCTTTGCCAAACTGCCAAGTTCTCATGTTGCTTGAGTGGTCGAGCCCCTCTTGCATCTCCGGGAAAGCGATCAGGTGTGAAGGAAAATGGAGACTCGCCACCAGTATTATCTTTCCTCTCGGAGAGGTTCTCATCTTGAAGGCCATCGCCACTGGCAGCCTTCTGGTCTCTGTTTCCTTGACACTGCCCTCATGGAAAGGCAGCTCCTGACGTTCAGAGCAGACCAGCGTGCTTGTAAGACAAGCTTTTATCTAGAAAGAAGGGTGTTATCACAGTTTTTTAAGGCCCAGAGGAGATCTGCGGTGTCTCCAGACTTGAGTCAGTGGCTTGCCGATATATAAGAGGTATTTTGAAAGCCTTTCGCACATGATGACGAGGGGAGCGCTGAGGTTACCGGACGTCAGGAAGGGTCTGTCAAGGGTGCCAAGTGGGAAACAGAAGAAATGACTGAATTAAATTACTTAGTAGATATTCACAGTTATTGTTTCAGCTGATAACGTGAGTGTAGCAGGTCTAAACTGTAGTTCTGGTTTTAAGAGGTTTTTTTTCCTCATTGGCTGCATCTGCAGTAGAACTCGATCTCTAATATTAACGGGGTCGCTTTTCTAATGGGATTCATGCTTCTCCATCCATTCCAAAAATGTAATAGCATTTGAGAGCTCTTATTTTATAGCTGAAACAGTGTTCACCCTCTAATTTTAGATGTACGTTGGGACTTTTTATTAGCATCTCACAACTTGGATTACTTGCAGAACAGAACCGAAAGCTGAAGTTAATGCTCATACAGAACTAATTTCAAGGGAAATTACCATAATGTATAAGCTGTGGTTAACATTGAAGTCCTAAAATAGACAACTAAGGTGAGCTGGATGGTGCTGCAGTTGCAGAGGGTATTTTGTGATCAAGTACCCCTTTTCATCCCTGCTTTGCAAACTGAATATCCAAAGCTTCTTCCGTATTTACACCACTGGGGGAGGGCATCAGGATGTCCCACACCTCTGCAGGATGGGTAGAGGGATGTAGCGTGTTACTATACGAAAATTATCACAGTAAATCAGTAACGTGTTGTAACCCAAAAAAGTAACAAAGAACGCCTTCAACATACCTTCCTAAAATACTCTTATGTCTTTAATTGTAGCTTCAGAAGCTACATAGCATGCACTTACCAAAGCACAAGCAACAATAGTCTGCATTTCTTACGCTCTTTTTTTTGTACCGCTGAGACTATGCTTTTTATTATGTTTAACAGTCTATCTCCTGAGTAAATTACAACATAATAACTATTAGCAGTGCTTTGCTTGCATTGTAATTCTATAAAAGAAGCGGAAATTCTGCATAGAGAGTTCACATGAATGATTTTTAATCCTTGTTATTACAGTATTGTGTGTAGTTATATGGAGCTCAGCGTAAGTCAGCAGCTGTGAAGGGTTTTGTAGAAAAACGAGATGAAAACACATTTTAAATTCTTAGTAACTGCATTTCAGTTTCTTTTCCTCCTTTCAGTTCTGTCAATAGTTTAGCCTTCAGAGATGTTTCTTAAATCAACTTCAATATTTGTATTAAACAGTATCAGTGGTGTAAGTTTACCCATTTTGTTGTTCTCCTCATAAAAGAACTGCCACATTTTCATTCACAACTTATTGGAGCAAGATTTTCTCCAAGAATACAATTTTAAAAGAAAAACTTGTCTTCATGTTCTTGCCATCCATCAATTTCCAAATTGCATACTCTATCACACTTCGATTTTAGTAGTTTTAAAATTGCAACTGTTTTTCACTCAAAGTTGAAATATTTCTATTAGAAAGAACAATAAATACATACCGTTTCTTTAGATATTTCCAATATCCTCACTTTTAACGAGTTGCATAGACCCAATCAGTGCTTAAAGAAGTTTGCATTTGTTTAAGCTCATATTTGCTTATGTTTTGAATTTTTAAAAATCGGATGGAAAATGCACCAAGTGACCTTATTACATAAGCATGGACGGCATCAGAGACTCGAGTGTCTCATTTGTTGCT
Organism: Phaethon lepturus; assembly: GCF_000687285.1. Taxonomy (NCBI): domain Eukaryota; kingdom Metazoa; phylum Chordata; class Aves; order Phaethontiformes; family Phaethontidae; genus Phaethon; species Phaethon lepturus. The sequence continues at coordinate 16,529 of NW_010536939.1, read as the reverse complement.
TAATCCGTCTGCCCATTTTTCATTTCTCTTATACTCAAAGTTTGGATGACTTCTCTCTTGCCTCAAAGGCTTTCTACAAAGAATCAAACAAAGCTGAGCTAACAGGCTGGAGAAGAGGAGAAAATCATAATCTCTGCAGGCGTGGGAAGACGGTCTTCTACAGCATCTAGGACTGCATTATATATTCCCTGCGTGATCTTTTCTCTCCAAGAAGATACATAGAAACTGGGGATCTTGTCCAGTTTTCACTGTCGTCTTCAAAGGCGATTACACCCGTGGATGTCAAATGGCTTTAAAGTCTGGAATTCAGTGAAGTGTTGTGTCTCCTCTTTCAGTCGTTCAACTGAGACGAGTTGTAAAAAAGTAGATGCTGATTATTTTAGAAGTGCGGACAGTGTCACTGCAGCAGCTTTTTGTCAGAGTATGCCCCCCCCGAAAACTGTTGAGGTTTCATGTGTTGGAGTTGGATACTTCTGTAAGAATTTGGGCCCTGCACAATGATTATCGAGAAAAAGAAGCGCAAGTGATTTTGTAGTGCCGGAATTGCTTGCGTTGATGCTTCAGCCGATCCGTACTTGCCTCAGTAGTCCC
>NW_010536939.1:1681-15907 GCF_000687285.1 Phaethon lepturus | reverse complement strand
TCAGCAGGAAGCATCAATATTAATAGGCAAGCTGAGATTTGGAAGCTGAGGGTGTATAAAAAGTGGTTTTAAAATAGCAGAAGTGCTACTGAAACGGTTTCAACATTATATTCGCTGTCAGTGGGGATTTACTATAAATAGGGACCCTTATTTCTAGAACTATCAATGCTGTGGTTGTGTGGCAAAGCAGATCGCATTAGCAGATGCTTTTGGAAAATGTTTTGCATTTGAGTAAAGTGGTGTGTGAAGTTTGGATATCCCAGGTCAAACTATAATTTCATGTATTGTGAATATCTAACCACATCAAAGTCTGCAAACCTTCGCTGTTGTAAGTTGTATTTTTTACTCTTCCTAAAGAGCCGTGCAGCACAGCAAAAGTTAAAATCTCCTGGATTTAAGTTTTGAGGGTGAACACAAGTGAGCTTTTGCGTAGTTTTACTACTTTTAAAAACTGTGGAACCTGTTCTCTGTCCTAATGAAAGAAAATGGCAGCGTTTCAGGCTTGGAGGTACGTGAGTGTCATGCTTCTGGGAAATGGGCTTGGAGGTTTTGGGCTTAAACACCTGGTATTTTCAGTTTTATAAGCCTGGAATAGTAATTTCAAGTTTCATTTTTCCTGTGTTAATTGTTATAAATGTCTCATAATCTGCAGATATATGTTGTGTAAAACAGGTGCAGTCACTTTAGTATTAATGATCAGTGAGTCTCAAATGTGTTACTACTTGAATTCTTCCTTTGTGCAAAGAAGCTTATCTTCAAGAAATGTCTGTAACGATGTTTAATAACTTGCTTTGCCAAACAGTAGGATGTTCTTCCTTTCTCCTGAAGGAATTTGTTGTATATATTTATTTTAATTTTTGCTTGGAATTACTTGTAACACCCAGCGTGAATACGTTGAGCCAGAAGTTTTGATATCAAATGATTTAATAGAATATCTTCATGGGAATAATATAATTTACTTCGTGAAATAGGGATTTGTCAGATATTCCATATAGGCAATAGTACGCTTCACGGCACCTGATTTCTGTTGGCTCTAACATAAAGCAGTATGACTCAGTCAATAAAATAAAGACGTCCTGTAGTACAGTGAGCAATTGAGAGCGCTAGCGCTAGAACTGTTGTTTTATTCCTAATGCAAGAATCAAAATTAAATTCCCTTTGGGCCGGTAGTTATGCCAGGGGAGACTTGGCCCAGCGGACAAGCATTATATGTAAATATAAAAATTTACCTGAATATTACCTTCATTAAGAAACAATGAATTTCACCGTTTATTCCACTTAATATCACATTTGCACATTATGAAATGAGATAATAAGGTTAATTTTTGAGAGCTTAATATTGTTGGATAATTTTTTATTGGGTAATTGTTAATTTTTTTTTCTTGAGTGGAATTTCACAGGTTGACTACAAAACCACCTAGAAAGCCTTCAGACGCGTTTTGCATAGTTAAACGGTTGCAAGCGTGGGAAGGTCCATAGCGTTGTCAAAGTCCTTCAACACCGGTGTTTTTCCTGGAGCAGAGACTGATGGGAAGCACACTAAGCAGTGCTGAGGAAAGAGCTGACGTGGGGAGAGCCTTGATCCCGCTTCATATGAAGATGAACTCTAAGAAAATTCTTATAATAATGCTCATTATGTTTCTACATGTAATTGAAAGATGGGCATGTTGTTACTGAGGACCAATATCGATGGTCCTGAATTCTTGTCATGTTCTAGCCTGCCACAGCTGTGCTGTCTGATTTTGGGCAAGACCCTTAAGTTCCCATCTTCCATCTACAACAGTGATATTATTAAAAAATGCGTAATTATACAAAGTATTAAAACAATGATTGCCATATTTTCAGTGGTCCATGTAGAAGCTGTGCTTCCCCTCAGCGTTATACGGTTGGAAATGGGGCTATTTCTGGCAAACTGTCTTAACACAGTGGCTACACTGAATTCAGATTTTCAGTTTGGGAAAAAAAAATGATTCTTGGTGTTCTTTTAGGAGATTGTATACGTGTTTCTACATTCATATAGGCTCATAGGATCAGAGAGGAGCTCTGACTCTCACTGTTAACAGCTTCTGTAAACTGGTAACACTCAGCCTTAAATGATGCCCATCCCCACAATTCTTGTTTGAAAGCTATTCTGAAATCTTGCTCCTGTAAGGATGGCACTCCTTCAGGGCTGATGCAGCCATATTTCTTTCCTATTGCTTATCTTAAGTACTCCTAGGTGTTTTTTTCCCACATTTCAGTGTTTAGATATTTCATATTCTGTAGCATTTATTTTTGTCACACCTTTGAGTCTTTATAGGCCAGACAAGCTTCTTGCAAAATAGGCTGGCTGTTCCCTCTCCTCCTTTCTCTACACCTCTCTGCTTTTCAGGAAGATGAGCTCAAACTGAATTCCCAGAACTGCACCAAGTGTTTCAGTCTCCCTCTTACCGTACAGAGCAATGTTACCCTGACTTGAAGCAGCTTGTTTGATATTTTCTTCTGCTTTAAACAGGCCGGTAGATATCCAGCTTGCTTTCCTAAGTATAATGTTGGGGGTTTTTTGTGTCACCATCAGTCTCAAAGCTGTTGCTGCAAGTACTCCTTGTTGGAAAGAGACCTAATTTCATGAGCATCTCTCCACTATTAAGCAGCCCCAAACCTTCCTGCCAGGTACTAATCCTTGAGCCATCTGTGGATCTTTTTTATCCTATTATGTACCTACTTTATTTCTGTTGGGATCAGGAGAATTTAACGGAATATCAATCGAATTTCCACTTGTTTAAACATCTTTCCCAGCCTTAGCTTTACACATCCTAAAGCCATTCTAGTGGGAACCTCGTACTGTCACGCGTCACGATATGAGACGGTCACTGACATCTTCCCCTTGCCTGTCAAGTTCCTTTTCTGCCTCACGTCGCTGCTTTTAGCCATGCTCCTCTCGGGCAGAAGACCCTTCTGCTCTGGATCCGCTCTGGTTTAAAGGCCTGTCAGTCCTTACCAAGGAGTCCCCAGCTACAGGATCTTCTTCCCTCCCTTCTGGTCTGCCTTCTGCTCTTGCCATCACGTCTCCCGTCCTTTCACATCATCTGCTTATCGTTCACATTCTCTCTTGGTCCCTGGTTGTCTTCGTTTTCTTTCTCTGCTTACAAGACTACCCGTTCTTCTCCTTTGTTGAGCCATCTCTGTTCATAGCCCTCATCATATGTTATGATAACATTTTTCAAGGTGTTTTGAGGCCCATTCCTTCAGACTCAGCCCTGCTGCGGGCAGTTTTATTGTCTTCCCTGGTTGCTGACTCTGTTGAGTGTTTTGACTGATTCCTCATTTAGGTTTTCTGACCACCTCTTTCTCAGCTGTGACGAAAAGCAAAGAACCTCTGCCTGTACCCCAACTGATTTAACGGCTAGTGGATGTATCTTCCATGGTCACAGTGTCACAGAAATGCTTACAGAAGACTTCATTACACCAGAATAAGTTAGTTCCTCTCCTCTACAGCCTTCTTGTAAGAAGATGGTGGTATATTTCAGGCTTGCACTTGAAGTTCTCTGTCCTTGAAGGTTCAGTGTTTGAGTTGGGTTATCGATTCAAGAGTCCCTGGATGCTTATTTGTTTTAAGACTACCTTACAGACCTTCCTGGAAATAATATCCAGGAAGGATATATGCGCCTTTTCCAAACAAACCCTTTGCATATCAAAACGTTTGAAAAAATAGATGTGGTGAGCTTTTTCAAATTCAGATGATCCCTTTGAACAACGGGGGAGAGGAAGGAGTTTTGCTGGACCAGTAAGAATTAAGCAGTTGTACCTTGCCAATGCCTTGAGTTCTTGAGGGAGGGACACTACGGGTATGACCCTCCACTGAAGGTTAAGGAATAAAGGATCAGCATTCCACATCCCACGGAGCATTTCATTGGACTTTTTCCCATGAAGCATTTTGTTGGGCTTTTTCCCATCAGCAAATGTAGCACCTGCTTTTATATAGGTTAATTCCATCAAAGAAATGAGTCTTTATCATTTGTAGACTAGAAAATATTTCACAATTATTCAGGGCACAAATGAAAGACCAGAAATACAAATAAAGGCCAGGACCTCACAGCAGTTGAATCTTTTGTTTTACTCAACAGCGGGCTGTACAAGACACTTGGCCATGCTCTCTAGAGCCACGAAACAAAGGAACCTTGTTGATGTTTACAAGGCAGAGACAGTTATTTTAAATGAGTTAGTAAATGGAGTAGTGAACTATGCTGGTTTGTATAATGTTTTTTTCCCTCTCTCTAGGTCACTCAGATGAGTCGTCCAGATTTGATTCTCTTTCTCATGAAATATCTCATGGCTTTGGTCGTTGGGATACCCTCTGTCTTTTGGGTTGGAAGCAAAAAGACCTGTTTTGAGTGGGCTAGCTTTTTCCATGGACGCAGGAAAAAAGAGTGAGTATTGATATCTCACAGATAAAGTGGTTGAGTACCAGCAACTCATCTCCTCTTCCCTTGTAGTCTTGAAAGAGTATTTGGTTAGTTTTTCATGGAGACAAAGACAGGAACAGATGGGGCATCTTTCGTAGAAATCTCTCACTATCTAAAATGGAGCAAGGAAGGACAAGACAAGTAACAGCTCAAAAAAAACCCCAAAGAATTGTTGCTTATTTTTCCATAATTATTCTCTGGTCCCAGAATCAAATTGACATTGCTCTGTCTCTTTCCAAAACATTTTTAACAGGAATTAGGTTTCGGTGGAATATTGCAACTTACCTGTCATTTACTGAGAGGTGGAATTGAAAGTTTTTATTTATAAATGTGCTTATCTAGTCAACTGAATCAGACCTTTACATTGAAATTAAACAGAAGTTCTTTTCACCACGATTGTAGTTAAAGGCAATTGTCTCTGCTTTTAATCTCCCTTATGCATTAGTGCCAAAAAACAGTTTGATAAAATGACAGTAAGAATGTCGTATAGCTTCTGTGAGATTGAAATGTATTTAGACTAAGGTATGGCATAAATTTAGAGACAGTCGATATGATTACGTAATACCTGTGAATAGCTATTTTCACAATCGTACGTGTTGCCTTGTAAGCAGGTGTTTCGAAATAGATGCACAAATATAGCAAGCCTTTAAGAGACTACTCCATGACTTTGACTTGTATATCCTTAACAGAACCAGCCATCTGCTGAGGTTAAAGTGAAATTATCTTCTGCAGAGTTGGAGTAAATTTTTCTTTATTTGAAAGATAAACTACTAAGATATGCACGGGGTCAACAAGCGACTTAATATTATTTTAATACATGTACAGTCATTTAGATAGGATTTACATAAAGGTGACATACTAGTTTGGTGGGTAGAGGACAGGAATAGAGTTAACGAAGGCCGAGGAAGCTGTTTTACAGGACTGTCTTATCTTGGCCATGCTATCTCAGCGGGAGCTGGGTGGCTCCTGGAAGTGCCGTCCTCTCTCCTGGTGCAGCTCGGCAGCAGAGCAGCTCCCACGCACCGCGGCGTCTGGCCGGGGCCAGATTCCTCCGCCGGCCCCATTCACTGAGCAGTAAGGGGCAGAGCCGATACAAAGCTCCCTCCTTAGGTAGCCTGTGATCCTCTGTGAGCAGGAAAATTAAGAGGAGGGGCTAGCCCGGCAGAGGAAACAGAACATGAAAGAATCATATAGAGAGTGGGAGGGGAAGAAAAGGCCTCCCCACAAAAAAGAGATTAAAAAAAAAAGGAACGTCAAGGATGTGATAGCACCTCCTTTCATCACGCTACGGTAGAGCGGCCAAGTGTGTGCCCCTCTGCCAGCCCTTCCCAGCAAGGGATTTCAGCAAACAAAGAAGCCGTGGGACTGTAACCACTGATCTAAGGGCGACAGGCCAGTTGCTCATGCGTTGTTAGGTATGTTGTATTTCATCTGGTGTTCTCCTCCTGCTGCCACTTTTAATCCAGATTTTAAATGCTCGTTTGAGTGAGGCAGCGGCTTCCCGTGTTCCCTGAGAGGCAGTTCTCTGGGCAATCTGAGCCGGCCGAGTCGCAGCGCCGTCCCAAGCAATATTTGTAAACTAAGGCCATCGGCAAATACGCTGCCGTTATTCCACAGGTCTAGGCTGGAGGGCCAGAGACAGGGAGTAGGAAGGATTCAAGAATATGAACTTTGCTAAAATATCCAAATGTAGAGGTGCTTCAAAATTAGGCAAATGGAGATACTATAAAGTAAATAAGCGGTCTTATTTGCCAAGCTGTAATATTTGTCTGTCCTGTTTGTAAAATAGTTGCAGCGCTGTTACTGCGATGACTTTTATGTCGCAGTCATCCGTGTTAACTATTCAAACTGCATGTCTCGTTCAGAGTTGTAAATGAGAGTCGTCAGGTGCTGCAGGAGCCAGACTTCGCTCAGTCTCTTCTGAGGGATCCCAATACCCCCATCATCCGAAAGTCAAGAGGCACCTCTACCCAGGGCACCTCGACGCACGCCTCCTCCACCCAGCTGGCCATGATGGACGACCAAAGGAGCAAGGCAGGCAGTGTCCACAGCAAAGTGAGCAGCTACCACGGCAGCCTGCACCGATCGCGTGACGGCCGGTAGGTCTCTCCTCTTTAAAATCTTGTAGAAAATTGGACAAGCCTCTGCTAGCCGGACGTTTGGCCATCATGTTGCTAAAACTGGATGTCCTGCTAATATTTACTTTCTCTGATTGCATCTCCTCTCCCTGTTAGTGTCTGGATTAGAAAGAGAAAAAAAAGCGTGGTATTTTCAGAGTCTGTGCTAGTCTTCATGAATTACATGGCGTGAATGCGTTCAGTGCTGGCTTTCCTGCAAAGGCAGCGATCTGTGTTACCTCATCTAAGTGTATGGGAAAACAGATCTGTCCTAAAGTCAACTTAGTATTTTTGGTGGCTGCTTTTGTCTGTGTGTGAACTGATTTTGTTTCTGTAAATAGTCCTGGCCCTGCTGAAGAAAACGACAACAAAAGTTAGCCACTCTAACTTGAGGTGTAGTTAAGGTTTATAACAATTTATCATTTTTACTCACCTAATTATCAATACTATACATAGTAGTAGTAGTAGTAAGTAGTAGTAGTAAGAACCAAGCTGCATAAGGAGTTGAAACAATTTGCCTGGGGGCTGTATAAGCTAAATGACTAAGCTAAACAGAGAACGACTTTTTTCACAAAAGAAGAGGGTTTGTGTGCGTGTGCGTGCACATGCACTGAGATTTATTTACATTCTTTCATGACTGCGGCGGTAACAATAGTAATAATTGTCCTCTATTTTTATAAATTAGGTACACTCCCTGCAGCTACAGAGGCGTAGAAGAAAGACTACCTCACGGCAGCATGTCACGACTGACTGATCATTCCAGGCATAGCAGTTCTCATCGGCTTAACGAACAGTCACGTCACAGCAGCATCAGGGATCTCAGCAGCAACCCAATGACACACATCACGCACGGGACCAGCATGAACCGCGTTATCGAAGAGGATGGCACCAGCGCTTGAGCCGCTTTTCTCGGAAAGGAGTAGTCGATGTGGGTGCACGGCTCGCGGTCCCTTCCTCAGTGATGTGATAATGCTCAGTATTATCATGCCTCTCATCAGGTGCCGATTTTGTGCGTCAGGAAGCCGAAACGGGCTTTTTCATGTTGAAGCCAGCGTTCTTGTACTTGCATCGGAGCTAGAGTATTCAGCAGTCTTGAATTATTGAGTAAAAAGCTGGTTGCCTCATTTGAACCTAATCTGTAGGTAATTATTTATTCGATAACTGTTACTCATCAGACACCATTGCTGAATTTCTTACTCTTGGTTGGAAAAAATCTCCCCCTCCCTCCGGTGGCTCTGCATGTCGGTAGGTGTTACCCTCGAAAACTCGCTGAGATTTTTTCGTATAAGGCATGAGGGGAACTCTTGAATATTGAAGGAATTCCTCCGCGCGCCTCTCTGATTAGATAACAAACCGATACTCATTTTCATCAAGCACAGGGGGAGGGGACGCATATTAAATGCTGTATAAAGGACATCTGTGCGAATCGACAGGCGTTTTTAATGGTTACACTGGAAATGCAACACAGGAATGAGCGTTTTGGAGAAGGAAAGGAAACTCCGCTGACGATCACCAGCTCTTACCAGAGCTGTTCAGGCTCAGTTGTTGGGATGGGGTGGGAGGGTGGGGGGAAGAGAGAGGCAGGGAAGAGTGATTTTTGTATAACTTGTATTGTCCTTGCTTTTTTACAAAATACTATTTAAATTTTCTACTTGTTTACAATTTATGTAGGAAGAGATCAATTTTAAAACCAGTTATCTAGATAATATTCAGCCACTTATTTTTTAGATTAATGTACAAAAGCTGAGATTGCCTGTTCCTGATCTATTTAAAAAACAATACTAATAGAAAAGCGGAATTTGTCGCCCCAGCTGGAATGTACAGCCTTTTCCTTACAAACAGAACAAATCCTGTTTACAAACCCCATAGCCTGGGTGAGGAAGGCTGAGGCCAAAACAGACAGGAGGAGTTTAATCAGGGATGGCCACCTTCCTCACGATATCGCGGCTATTTTTGGGGGAGGGTTCTCTGTGCCGAGCAAGCGGGGAGCAGGAATTTAGACACGGGTGGGAGAAATCGGGGCAGGAGCTGCCCGCAGGTGGGGAAGCGCTCCACATTGCCGTCCTGAGGAGGAGGAGACAAGTATCCACTGTAAATTGTTGGCTCCTTTCCCAGCCGGGGAGCTTGCATTTACTGATCGACCTCTGCTGTAGGTTATTTTCTTTTCATTCCCTCCTACAGATTCACGGTAGAGAATTCTCAGTTTGGGCTTTTTTGTGTGTAAATAATCTGTTGGAGTACTGACACTGCAGGCAAAAGTCAAGGCATGTCTTGGATGGTGCAGTAGATCTTTTGAAGCATCTACTGTAAGATTCATTCAGCATGAGGAAACACTGATTGCGTTTAAACCTACCTCAGTAATTACTACAGATCATTGCTGGGAAATGAATACTTATTTTTTCATTGTCCTTACATAATTCCCTTTTTGACCTGTTTGAGGCATGTTGAAAAGCCTTTGTACACGATTAGATGGCACAACCTCAAGGGCAGGAATAGGGCAACAACCCGTGGTGCGTCCTTCAGAGGCTTTCACGAACAGCAGAAGCGGAGCCGTGCTACAATTAGTCATGTTAATTGTAGCTGATGACACAACAGCAAAGCACGTAACCGTGCCCTCTGAAATCAGACATTGCCCTGGGAGTCATCGTGTCTTAGAAATATATTTACCTTAAATTGTTTTTCTTGCTTCCGCCAGAATTTTGCTCCAAAGGAGAAGCACAAACCAAACCCAACACGGAATAACAAAGCTTAGCGACAACTCTGCGCTCTCTTTGTGGTAAATCCGAGGGAGGGAGGTTGCTGCGCCGACCGCCCCGGGGCAGAGCAGACTTTCTGCTTTGCCTTTGTTCAGCAAACAGCCCCAGGGGACATCCACAGGGATAACTGTCCAGATACGCTAGGTCACCTCTTTCAAAGCAGATGGGTATGAAAAACCTTTTGAGTGACTTAAACCGGAAAAACTACAATTCCCTGTAAGCCACCAAGGTTTATTTTCAATTTCAGCTTCTACTAAATGACTTGCTGCTTCAAAGGGGTGATAGTTTTAGGAATCTGGGTCTGCAAAAGGAGCCGAGTAGCTGAGTTCTCTTAAACACCGTACCCAAACTAAAAAAGCTCAAGTGTTCATGTTGATCTTCTTGGCTCGATTTCCAGTACTTTTTTTTTTTTTTTTTTTAAATTGTAGCAGTGCTTTGACTTGTTTAGCGTCAGGGAGGGGAATGATGATGGAGGTTTGAAGTATATCCTGCTTGAAGTTGTGTTAATTTGTGAGGTTTAGTCCCTGTACCGTTTCCAGACGGGGATATCTAAGCTGTTCCTTGCTCCTGTATCGTGTACATGAGGGAGACTCCTCTCACCCCTGAGAGGTGATTAAAATGTAAAACTCGAGTTCTGGATGGGTTTTATGCCCTCCCCTCCACCTCTAATCTCCAAACCTCCCTTTTATCTTCAACACCTGAATTAGCACGCCGCGCTCTGTTTCTGCAAACCGCTCCTTCCCGGGATCTCGCAGCCCTTCACCAGCGACTGTGTCCGGTTTCACGTCTCAGATTATTGCCCCAGCCCTGGTGCGATGCCCCAGCCGGGGCACTCGCAGGGCTTCAGCTCCCAAATCACCGCGCTTGGGGGGCTCCGAAGCGCGTCCGAGTTCGAATGCAGCCCAGCCGCCGTCGCTGGCAGGGGTACCTCGGCGTGTTTTTGGGGTGCTTTCCTACCTGGCACCCCCTGCTAACCGGCGAGAGCTCCAGCCCAGGCGCCTGGTTTCTGGGATCGGTGCCAATCTTTAAATTCCCCCGGAGCTTGAACCCCGGCCCAGGACGGCAGCTCTGCAGGTGCTGCAGCACTCCGCTTGCTTCGGGCTTGGGCTGACCTAACGTCCCTGTGGCTGAACACGCGTTCCTCGTCATTTCGCAGCCGCGCTTTCTCCCTCCCCAGCAGGTGCGTGCTGCTAAAGGCCTGACCCGCTCTCCTTCGACGCAGGCAGAGAAGTTGTAAATAGACCAGTTTCTTCAGCTCATCCCAACAGCAGCTTAATAGATCTCCATCTCATGTGTAACGATGACTGAAGCCCCAAAATAACTGCTTTGCAAGATCGCGATATCAAAGCTTCCCATAAAATCCACACCGCCTTCTTCCCAGTATTCCCAGGGAACTGAATCTCCATTTTATCTGTGAACGCACCGCTCCCTTGGCAGCTGTACGTCCTCAAGAAGTGACGGTGGTGGCAGGTCACCCTGGTCTTCCCTGCAGGCTGGACCTTTGCTGTCCTGCCCAGGCAAAGCAGGAGATGGCCGGGGCCAGGTGAGCGCTCGGCTGCGGCCGGTGAATGCGGACATTGGCCCGATTGCCGCCGACAACAGGTTCCCCTGAGTTTGTCATGTTCCTTCTTTCTTAATCCCTTCGTCGTCCTCGTCGTTCATTGAAATGTCACGAATCAGAGCTGTGGTCGCGTCGCATGGAAAAGGCTGTCTTAGACCGCGCGCAGCCGCTCTCCTGTTGGATGGGTAGCGCTCGTCTTGATTTAAAGTGTAAAAAAATCCGAGAGCAGCAAAAAGACACATTTAATTGTAAATTTATTTGTCCGCTGTCAAGTGCTCTCTGTCGTCTTAGTGCTCAAACCAAAATTTTGCTAGGGAAGCTTTAGAGAGAGGCTGTGCCTGGGGTCGGTGGTGAGCACGGGGCTGCACTGGGTGGCCGAAATCCAGCCGCAGCCAAATCGAACGCCGCTGCCAAGTCGTTCCAGCAAGGAGGGGAGGGAGAATCCCTCAGGAAGGGCCCGGGAGACGGCCAGAGAGCCTGCTGAGTCAGGGCCGGTCCTCGGAGCGATGCCCACCCTTCCAGGAGAGCCGACCGGGGTCGGGGGGTGAGGACCCCCGGAAAGGATGGCGGCAGGGAATGGGCAACCCCGGCTGTAGCGTGAAAGCGGGGCGCAGAGCGGAGCAGCCCGAGGCTCACCCTGAACAGCAGAGTGTCGGATTGAATGTGAAATCTCACTCCGATCCCAAGGTACTTCCTTTATAACCCGATGGGGATTTATTTCCACCCGAGGCTCTACGCGGTTTTTGCCTGTCGCGAAGGGCTGTCGGCTCCGCGTGCTGGGGACCTCGGTGCATGTGACAGCACTGCCACCTCATCCAGCGCTTTCCCTGGATGCGCTCGTGTACGTTTTGTAATTTCAGCCATTTCTGAATGAGGGAGGAAGCTTTCGTGTTCGTGAGAGCTTACGTAGAGGGTGCACGTGGCTGTTAGCATGGGGTGGCACCCGACCGTAGCTGACTCGACTTGCACTCGGCTCTTGGTAGACTTGTTTACAGTAGTCCAGTGTCGGTTTTGTAACGTTTAATTTTTAGCACTTTAACTGTGAGTGTACAAACTGATTACGTTGTAGTAGGTGTACATATTCATTTTAAACCTTAAAAGTTTTTAATAAAATGATGGAAAAATCCTAGTCTCTTTGTCAACAGGCTTTCAAACCCTCTCCGATGTGCGTACCTACACACCCCCCTTTAAAAACCCAGTTCAGAGGCAGCTCAGGACGTTTAATTTTTAGCACTTTAACTGTGAGTGTACAAACTGATTACGTTGTAGTAGGTGTACATATTCATTTTAAACCTTAAAAGTTTTTAATAAAATGATGGAAAAATCCTAGTCTCTTTGTCAACAGGCTTTCAAACCCTCTCCGATGTGCGTACCTACACACCCCCCTTTAAAAACCCAGTTCAGAGGCAGCTCAGGTTTAAATACGAAATTTTACTCTGGTAGCAGCACTCTGAATTTGAAGAACGACTCTCTAGACTTAAATCTTTCCCTGACATCTGTACTCGTGGACGCCGGGCACCCTTCCAGCAAACACAAAGCTCTCCGCAGACTTGGGGCTCTGGTTTGTTCCACCCTTTTATGAGCAACAGACCACTCAAACCACTGGCATTTTGCAGGCGAAGAGACGAGCGAGCTAACGAAGGGCGGCCGGGTTTGCGGCAGCAATACTAAGGGTGCTTGGGGGCTTGTGCTGTGTTTTTTATTGCCAAATCAAACCCAAGAACAAGATGACTTAATTTTTTTTTAAGTAACTGTCTAGCTACTAGTCGGATACGTGGTTATTTCAGTTTGGGAAGCCGTATGCTGCGAGTCTCGCATGGCTGGTGGTAAAATAGCTAGTTTTAATAATCACAGATGGTACTGTTCTAACACGTGGTGCTCTTTTGGGTCTCGTTAAGATAAGTAACTCACTTTGGGGATGAAACTTCAGGAACTGCTGGTTAAGACACAGGTCCAGCAGGGCCACGCGGAGATGTGAGATCAGCCCGTCCATGCACACAGCCCGGCGCAGCATCCTCGGCAGACCGGCTCCATCCCGAAGCATCGGCCTCCCCAGGGATGCTGCAACTGCAGCACCCGAAGAGCCCCTCGGAGAGGCGGCAGTCGGCTGCGGGAAACGCTTCCTAGGGAACAACAAAGGCAGGGCTGTTGCTGCCGAGCGCTGGGGACTCACAGAGCTGGCTGGGGACACCGAAAAGGCAGCTGCCCCTCCCGCCGACCCCCCCCCCCCGCCGTAAGGACCTGCACCACGGCAGGGGTGGCAGAAGGGACGATATCCCTTCTCCTCCCTCTTCCCTGAACTGAAACTGCCGCCGTTCTGGTTTGTGAGCGTGCCGGCTCTGAAGTCAAGCAGCTGAAGAAACGATCCGGCCTCTTGGGGCAGCCGGGGGGATTTGTCACCACGGCTGAAACCATCAGGGCTGAGGAATCGGAGCTCACCTCATGCATCTCCCCGCTTTTGCACCGCATTAGCAGGTCCCAAAGGGGTTGATGGAGGGGACGAGGGGTTGGGGAGGAGATCGGAGTCATCTGGCGTGCACTTAGCCCTTGGGATGCGCAGAAAGTGAAGTTTAAAGGTGGTTTTAACGACCTGCAGGCGAGGAAGACGGGAGGAGCATGAAATAAGAAAGAGCAGCCAGGAGAGGGGACACTCTGGCCAGAGCTGGAGGCAGAGGGTAGCCCGGACCGTTCCTCCCCGGGGCTGAGATTAAGGGCAGCGAATTTTAGTTGCTGTCGCGTTCCTGATGCACTTTAACACCCTGTTTGCTGGCTTGGGTCCAGCTTTGCCCCTCAGCCCTGCCGACTCGCACCCTCATTGCGATTTCTTCACCAGTTTGAAGGCAGAAGAGCATCCGGCCATGCACAAATCCTAAAAAAATTAAAATCTCCAAGAATTCCTTGATAACAAAAGACTGGAGCGAAATGGGTGAAAACAGAAAGATCTTTTCAAAAAAGTCTTTTTCCTTAGGCATTATCGCCAGCTCAGTGCTGCTCCCATGCAGCGGGATGAAGCTGCCGACCCTTTAGCGTGACCGTGTGCTGGGATCCACGTTTCAAACGTGCTTTGCTACCGGTCCGACTGGTTTTTGTGATAATACTCGGAGTGCGTTTGATTGATATTCAGTCTCTGGTTTCGCTGCCTGTTCCCAACACCCACATCGCACTCCCGCGATCCTGGCGGCATCTCCTGTTCCCCGCTATCCCACGGGGACATCTCCGAGGGCTTCAGCTCGGCATGGGGAAAGCCTTGCCCATCTCCTCGCCCATCTCTTTGCTTTTGTGTTTTATTAAATCCAAATTCCACCGGGCCCCTTTGCTTCACGCCCCCATCGATCAAATCGCCTCCG
>NW_010536939.1:749-1327 GCF_000687285.1 Phaethon lepturus | reverse complement strand
ATAACATTTATAACATTTTAATAAATTTATAACAATGATAACACTTATTTTCAATATAATAGAATGAAATATTAAAATATTAAATATATATTTCAAAATATAGGAAATGTAATAAATATGGCCGAAAAATGATGACATCACACAGACCTATATGTCGATATATCCAAATATCCAACATGTTTGCAACACGAGGACGAGGAGGGTGTGGGGGTCCCATGCCCATCAGTCTGCTCGCAGCTTTGCAGCCCTGCTGAAAACAAAGGGATTTGGATACGGTTTTGGCTCTTAGAGCTTCAGGTATTGACTTTATTTCTTACTGTTTTGTCTTGGGATCTACAAAACAATCTCTTCTTTTAAACCCATCTTGTTTGGCGTAGACATATCCTCCGCTGCTTCTCGCGCCTGTTGGCCCAGTGCTGCTGCAGAGGGTTCCTGCCTTCGGGAGAACGTGCTGAAAAAAGCCCTTAAGGCCCCGAATTGCAACATAATCCAGCTACAAATCCCACCTGGAATTTGTCAGAAGCGGCGAGCCCCGACATACCTCCACCGAGCTGCCGCAACGCCTTCAAAGCCCTCTG
>NW_010536939.1:0-277 GCF_000687285.1 Phaethon lepturus | reverse complement strand
CCTGCCAAGCCCCTGGGGACGGTGACACCGATGCACGGAGGGAGTGGGGCCAGCGATGTGCCAGCTCATGGAAAAGCAACAAAATCTGGGGCTAACCAAGTATTTGGACCCCATCAAAAACAAGAAGGCATCTTTATATTTCAAATTTTTTCTTTCACTTGAAAAGTTTCTCCCTAAACGCAATTCTGAAGCACCTGGAAAAGCTCCTGGAGCTCCCTTGGGGGACCCGAACTTGGTGGCAGCCCAGCGAAACGTGAACCCCCAGCGCTGCTTGGGC
>NW_010536938.1:0-18766 GCF_000687285.1 Phaethon lepturus | reverse complement strand
AGGTCCTTTCCAACCTTAATGAATCTGTGATATATATGGATATATTTTTACACACACACACCCTCCCCCAATGTCTTTTAACCATTAAGATAATTTGGTGTCCAATCATGTTATTAAAAATATCTATTCTGTGTATTGGCCAAAAGAAAGCAAACATTGGAAATTTCAGAAAGGCTTGTATTTAGAAAGGTTTGTATTATTGCACAGTTGGAATGGGTGCATATAGTCTCATTTTAGTTTATGTGATTTGGCTTTATATGATCTATTTTGAACGAGAAAGTGTCCTAAACATCTGATACCACGCATTTTATCAAGACGAAAAAAGTGATCTGTTTCTTCCAGTGAAATGTTTTAGGCTGACACTAATGAATACACAAATGAATTTGAAATAATAAAAAGAAATGTGTTAATATTACCATTTTGCAGGTGGAAGTGATTGCATGTTTGTTACTCCTCCATCTACTGGTACCACAACCTGGACATTAGACAGCATACTAGGCACATTCATAGACTCTGGATTGTACTTATAATCAACTCTCACATCAGTAGTGCTAGCATTACATTTCCAGTAAGTTGCAAGATTCAAGGGAGTGGACTGGATGCCATTTGAAGATAACTGTAAAAGAATAAACCATTGAAAGAAGCTTAATTAAAATATTCCTCTTTTGGGCAGAATTAGAGAATGATGGTAATGAGTATAACTCTAAATCCTGACAAAAGACCAAAAGAACAATTTACCTCTGAGCCCTTAATCTCAGAATCCTAAAGACTGTTGTAACCTAAAATAATTCCTGTTCTTTTAATTATAAATTAAAATAATTTAAAAAAGGTTTAAACTCCCTCTGGCCCATGAGGCTCCTTCCTGTTCTGGCTTTCAAAGGGGGCTTATAAGAAAGATGGGGACAGACTTTAGCAGGGCCTGTTGCGATAGGACAAGATGTAACGGTTTTAAACTAGATGAGAGTAGATTCAGACTAGATATAAGGAAGAAATTTTTTACAATGAGGGTGGTGAAGCACTGGCACAGGTTGCCCAGAGAGGTGGTAGATGCCCCATCCCTGGAAACATTTCAGGTCAGGTTGGACGGGGCTCTGAGCAACCTGCTCTAGTTGATGATGTCCCTGCTCATTGCAGGGGGGTTGGACTAGATGGCCTTTAAAGGTCCCTTCCAACCCAAAGATTCTATGATTCTATGATTCTATGAAAACATTTTTGTTTGAGTCTTATGTTCTGCCTCACACAAGAAACATGCTTGCAGCACAATGACTTTATCCTTAGCAGTTGTGTGCCATACCAATTCAGCTGCCCAAACAGCCAGCAGCAGAGGGCAATACCTGTCATTGGACATCAAAACAGTTCTTACCTATTAAATACATTATTTTCTTTCTGCAGGAGGGTTGGATGCTGCTGCTTCTGTAGCTGAGCTTGTGCTATTGCCCTGATGCACCTCTACCACCTTCTGTCTGCTTGAGGAATCTTATATGCCCTGGTCTCCCCTCTCGCCTTTCTTGGCAGCCTAGATACCTTTCTATCTGCCAGGGCTTCCGCATGCCACTGCCTCATTTTTCCCCAACAGTAAAGATCTTAAATAGATCTCATTCTTCCACAGTACTCATTTCTGCAATCCAAAGATATATTTTGTTCCTTCCATCTTTCTCAGGAATTATCTGTGTACCTAACATGCTTTTTATAGATTAAGTATGCCAAGATTTTAAACTATATTGGGAGGATGTGGAAAGCTACAATGATATTAATAGCTGCACTGATAGGTTCTTTTGTTTTTTGATGTAGAGACAGTTAGCTCCAGATGTTCAACCATCTCAATGCAGGCCTAGCAAATCCCTGTTCTCCCTTTTGAGGAGAGTCTGTCTGTCTTGAATTTTCATTAAGAATTTTTTGTTGACAGCCAGAACATCTTCTCACAGATTCACAGAATGATTGATGTTGGAAGGGACCTCTGGAGGTCATCTTGTCCAACCCCCCTGCTCAAGCAGGGCCACCTAGAGCTGGCTGCCCAGACAGCTTTTGAAGATCTCCAAGGCGGGAGACTCTATCACCTCTCTGGACAACCTGTTCCAGTGCTCAGTCACCCTCACAGTAAAAAAGTGCTTCCCAATGTTCAGAGGGAACCTCCTGTGTTTCAGTTTGTGCCCTTTCCCTCTGGTGCTGTCACCAGGCACCACAGAAAAGAGCCTGGCTCAGTCTTCTTTGCATCCTCCCTTCAGGTATTTATACACATGGATGAGATCCCCCCCTGAGCCTTCTCTTCTCCAGACTGAACAGTCCCAGCTCTTTCAGCCTTTCCTCATAGGAGAGAAGCTCCAGTCCCTTCATCATCTTGTGATCATTTGCTGAACTCTCTCTAGTATGTCCATGTCTCTCTTGTACTGATGAGCCCAGAACTGGACACAGGACTCCAGGTGTGGCTTCACCAGCACTGAGTAGAGGGGAAGGATCACCTCCCTTGACCTACTGGCAATACTTATTTATGCAGCCCAGGGTACCATTAGCTTTCTTTGCTGCAAGGGCACATTGCTGGCTCATGTTCAACTCGGTGTCCACCAGGACCCTCAGGGCCTTTTCTGCAAAGCTGCCTTCCAGCTGAGTGGCCCCCAGCATATACTGGTGCCTGGGGTTGTTCCTCCCCAGGTGCGGGACTTTGCACTTCCCCTTGTTGAACTTCATGAGGTTCCTGTCAGCCCATTTCTCCAGCCTGTTGAGGTCCCTCTGGATGGCAGCATGACCCTCTGGTGTATCAACCACTCCTCCCAGTTTGGCATCATTAGCAAACATGCTGAGGGTACAGTCTGCCCCCTCATCCAGATCTTTAATGAAGGTGTTAAACAGGATTGGACACAGTATTGACCCTGGGGTACACTGGCTAGTTACTGGCCTCCAACTAGACCTCATGCCACTGACCATCACCCTCTGGGCCTGGCTGTTGAGCCAGTTTTCAATCCACCTCACTCTCTGCTCATCCAGCCCGCACTTCATCAGCTTCTCTATGAGGATGCTATGGGAGACAGTGTCAAAAGTCTAGGTAGACAATAGCTACTGCTCTCCCCTCATCTACCAGGCTAGTCATTTCATCATAGGAGTTTATCAAGTTGGTCAAGCATGACTTCCCCTTGGTGAATCCATGCTGACTACTCCCGATGACCTTCTCCGTCCTTCATGTGCCTGTAAATGGTTTCCAGGATGAGTTGTTCCATGCGTTCTCATATATTACAGTTGATTAGCTACAGCATCCAAAAATTATGCAATTACAAAATCAAAATACAATATAATTACAAACTCAAACCAACCCCCTAAATTCAAGGAAAACTTAACTAAAGAAACAGCGTTTGAAGCTTGCACACATGAATTGGACTGAAATGTGAGCAAGCTGAAACAGGTCATGAATGAACAGGGAATGACATGAAGGCGTAACGTGAATGCACTCAGCCTGGGCAGAGCCTATGCATTGGAAACAGTGACATACCCAGAACTGGCCTAGATGAGGGATGACAGTTCATCTGCATGCAAGCAGGCAAAGAACAATTCTTATAATTTCTGTATAGATATGAAATCTGCCAGAGTTCGTTAAAAAATTCCAAAGGAAAAAAGTGTTTACCTGATACTTTAAAACATCCACATTATAATAGGATGCAGATGGATTCTGCTCCGATAATTTCTTGAGGTAGACAGTTATAGCTTGCATATTCATGCAAAAATCCTTAGTACTGGAGTCACTTTGTGACTGATCACTACAAAGAAAAAGAAAGGTAGGAATCAGAAGGCAACACTGAGTTTTATTATTTTGTATCTCTAAAAATTAAAACTAGATCTTTCCCCTTCACTATTTCAAGCAAGAATTTATTCTAATG
Organism: Phaethon lepturus; assembly: GCF_000687285.1. NCBI lineage: Eukaryota > Metazoa > Chordata > Aves > Phaethontiformes > Phaethontidae > Phaethon > Phaethon lepturus. The sequence goes on along the minus strand of NW_010536938.1, from coordinate 14,900 downwards.
CTTTATAACACATAATCGTACCTTCCTAAATATTAAGACAAATTAACTGCTTGTTATATCTGGTAAAAATTCTCCTTCCAGGTTGTGGAGCAATGAGTTTCCTCGACTGATGATCTGCATCACGAGATGAAGTTAATGCTGAACTTGGATTTTACATTTAATATAACACAATTTTAATACAATCAGATGCTGTGAGAATGTGTGGGAGGTGGGGATGAAAGCGGTCTTTGAAAAGGAATCTTATCCAATTTGGAATAAATACTAAAATCATAATTAGTTTTTGTTATGACATAGCTTCACTAATGCACTGAATTAAGATTTGTGCTGTATGTGTTACCACACTTTCACATATTTATAGAGAGTGTAAGCTTTCAAAATTTTTTCAATTAAAAGTGATTTTCAAATTATTATAAAAAAATGTTTCTCAGATACTTATAGATGCATTCAATCTTAGTAACAATTTATTATATCATTTCTATATGTAGGTAAGAGTGCACATGAATGCAGAAGCAAAATCCTGGTTGGGAGCTACTGGAGCATGAAAAGGTGTTTTGCAGATCAAGAATATTTTCAGCTCTGGTTGCATCAGGTTTATTTTTTAATAAGGATGAAGCTTTTAAGAAAACTGATTCAGAAACAAAATTCAAATCACTTAAGAATCAAAGAGCTCCATGGATCATCTGTGGCTAAATAGAGGAACTGCATCCATCCCTAAGGAGGCATGCAGAGTGTGCATGCAGAGTGAAAGCTGAAAATGAGCACCTGGAACACAGTAAATATGACTGCAATGGGTTGAATGTCCTAGAACAATGACTTACATACCAGTAGCCTGTCCAATTTACTTAGAATTTGGTTCTCAATACAGTGTTGTCATTCATGTAATTTCCATTTTCAGTAAAATATATAGATAAACATTTATCACAGAGGCCTTCCAAAATTTAAACAAATGAAACCAGCAGCAAAATCCTTCTGCTGCTCCACAACCAAGTATAATTCAAACCAGAAATTCTGTCATCTCCACAAATATCACTCACATTAAAAAGTTCCATCTCTATAAATACTAAGGAAAAGATAGTCGTTGCAGTGTATGATGAAAAGTCATATGATTACCATACAGGTTTAACTTAATAAATATCCAGTACATGCATCTTTTCTAATTAGAGGTGAAGTGTTACAGCACTCAGACAAGAATTTTCACTTTTTTCCAAAATATAATTTTTCAGTATAATTCACTGTCAGATATGGCTCTGCTAACATTTCAGTTATAAACTGTCATGTCAAAGAATGATAAATTTAATTTTGTATGAATCATTCATTACATTAAGTATGAATGATCAAAATGAAATTAAATACAAAAGAATGGATGCCTGTGGTTTGATTGTTTCAAGTTATTTCAGTAATTTAAAAAATGTAGCATCTAGAAGTGTTTAATTGGTTTTCAAATAATTCCTCCAATAAATGAAATAGCAACTGTTCAGCTGAAAGAGATATCAGCTTTTACAATTGTTTTCTTTTTTTTTTCAAGATGTCCAAATACTGCGATTTCAACAATTATCCTACTCAACCAGCAGCTTTTTTTCTTAAGAATTCTCCTAAGCATGCTGCTATACACTTGAGAGATACAGTTATGTAATGGATCTGAGCTACCATAGAAATGATACAGCTTAAAAAATACACTAATAACTGACAAATGAGATTAGGTATAGCTCCTACTACTTGTTTTCTATTTAAGGCTACTGTTTCATAATTTAATCTTACCATTTTTATTACTGTATAAAGAAATCCATATGACAATATGAGTGTCCTATTTTTGACATCTAATTTTTCTCCATATCTGTAATTAGTCATATTGTTCACGTAGTTTGATTAGAAAAAAAGTTTGTTTGTTTTTTAAAATAATTTAAAAAACATTTTATTTATAAAATGTGTGTAAAAAACACAGGTACATTTCCAAACTATCTTTTATGGCTCCTGTTATATTCAGCATAAGTTCCAAGTCCAGTAATCACTGAAATTTTTAATGGTGGCAGTGGAGAGAAACTGAGCTAAACAAGATTAGTTCAGGAAATTAAATTATGTATAAGCAAATCAACAAATACTGTAGAGAATTCTGATTTACATATACAATAATTCACATTTTACAAATCATGTAGTTTACTAATATATTTAAAAAACTAAAATACAAAACCTGTATACAAGTTGTGCATTTGGAAGAATCTGCTCTAGTTTGCTTGTGTTTTTCACCCTGAAGCAGAGCACGGCTGGAGATGGGTTGCTGGTGAAGACTTTAATAATCCCACTTGGGAATGATACTGTCATATCACCAGTGATCTTCACAATACATCTAGAAGAGAATGAAAACATCAGTTTTATTGCAACTCATTAACTGCCTAGTTTTAATACAAATTTTAAAGCAATCTTTGTACTTTTACAATCTGATGAGCTTAATTCAAAACAAAATCAATTTCAAATGAGGGTAATGTGGCACTATGACAATGTACTATCACTTTCAACTGGGAAGTCAGATGAAATAAGAAAAAAAGTTTAGCTGCTTAAGTATACAGTAGTATGGGTGGATATTTTTCAGGCTTTGAAAACATGGCACAACTATGCTTAGGCAAGGCCTCAGTAGCATAGCAAGCAATGTGACAGAGGGAATGAGGTGCTTTTAAGCTGCCCAAATTTACACATAGCACCTACCTGACTATAATAAAACCCCTTCTCATTTTCAGTGTTCTCATTGAACACATTTTTGTAAAGCAGGGATATATGAACTCCTAGCAGGATGCAGGCCAATAGAGTGATAAGCCACTGCTGTCACTTATATCAGGGGAAAAAACCCATGACACTGCTGTCACTTATATCAGGGGGAAAAAAAACAGTGAATCCCCCTTCTAATGTATATATGTTTTACCCAAAAATATTAAAAACAGTGTTTTCTTATTGTAACTTATTACATTCAAAACAGTTCACTATTTAACTAACTTTGTGGGATCTGCTCCTTTAAAGTAGGCGTTAACAGATTCAGTAAGGGCTACTGCAACAGGCAAGGTGTCCTGGTTTCCAAGGCTGACAGGGCTGGGACCACGTGAAACACCTAGAATACATACAGTGTATAGGTTTAATTTTCAAAAAGCTTAGCAATAGATTTCAGAACGGTTGACTACACCTGTCATTTTTATAAGAGGTTACTACCATTAAGGTCACAGCAGAGTCTGAATAATTACTTGAAAAGCATGTAGAAAAATATAAACATAGTACAGTACAATCACACCATCAAAATACTGCTTAGAAGCCAAAAAAACCAGGACTATCAGTATGAAATTTTGTAAATGGACACAAGGAAATACACATGAGACAGAGGAACACTGCATTAAAATGGCTACTGATTAAACTGAAGTCAACAGATCCAAAGGAAATTAGATGTTAACTACAATACTTTAAAAAAGTCCCTCTTCTATGTTTATAGGATGGAAAAATGTATGATAAAATAGTCACAGAAATGCAAAGAATTCAGTTATGGTATGTATGAACATAAATGCACATACATTAATATTCCCCCACATAAATGAACTGTTGAACATTCTTTTAACTATTTCAGACAACAAAGATTACAGTTCCCAACCAGAAATTGTTGGAGAAATATTTTGCAAAGTTTTCTAATGTTTATATAGTAAAGATTCTGGGAGTTCCTTGGAGGTACCTGGAAATACATACCTGTTTACAAGAAAAATAATTACCAGGCCTACATCAGCCTTCACAGATGCCTGTGCCTACACAACAAAGTTCCAATGCATAGCTATAAAAATCAACTCAGACCTCAGCTAAGGCTTTTTGAAATGTGTGCATATAACTAACAAAACCAGCTGTCATGGGATTTTACTTTTCAGTAGTGTTTTATATGTGTACTGAATATAAAAGACAATACTAGAATTTCTATCTTTTTATTAGTGTGGTAGTGTAGTCGAGACCATCTTACTAATTTTTTGTACCACCGCTGAAACAGCCTGTATTACATGCTTGCTGTGAGCTCTCAGAGGGACGGGATGTGCCAAGGTGGACTCACTGTATCTCAGTCTGCAGTCCAGCTCATGGGTCCAGTTCTAGGACCTTCGGCAGCACCAGCAAATATGTCTTTGATGCCCTGCCACCTGCCTCAGTCCCAACCACTGCTAACAGCCCTTCATCTGTGCTGACTCAAGAGCTAATGACACAACCATGCAAACAGTTGCATTGACACACTCAAGGAAGTCGCTAAACTGCAGAATAAAAGACCGCATCATTGGCCATAAAAAGGGCAAATAAATAAGTCTGACCAAATGGTTTTAGTTCAGTTTAAGAACAACAATTCAGGCAATTTTAATATTAGCTAATCTGCTGTCATAAAAATAAAATGTATTTAAAATACTATCTTTATTATCTGTATCTTCAAAGCTTTGTGTTATTTAGAAATATAGAAACAATTTTATCTACTTGTCTCATGAGAATAAGGATTGTCACAGTAAAAATATATTCCCTTTTCTTCCAAGAAACTGAAGAAACAAGACCAATTTTCAGCTTGTTTGGGGAGGGAATAGATGGAAGATTATGTTGTATAAAAGTGGTTATATCAAGTTTTGGTGACTTCAGCAACATATAACTTGTTAAGTAGTTGAGCTTTCAAGCTACTTGTATCTGCCAGACACCAGAAATAGCTGGAGAAATTTGTACAACATTATTAGCTGTAGTGCATTAGGATGATTAGTTAACATGTAAATCTGCTTCTAGTACAATACCTGGTGGTGTCTCACAAAGCTTTTCAATTGTAGGAAGCGTTCCAATCAAAAGATCATCTTCTATTATGTTTAAATGAAACAAAACATTGCAAGAAAACAACATATTTCAAGCAAAAATAGATGTTAAACAATTTAATATATAAAAATACTTTGCAAATTAAAACAAGGCTAAAGCATAAAAGAAATTCAGTTATGCATGCCTACAAGTTCACTTGGAACAAGATAACTATAGTCAACTCTCCATTATTCAGAACAAATGGGATAAGGGAAACACTGGATTGTGCAAAAGCCAAAAGAATACAGACAGTAGTGCAGAGTATATCCTCGTGCCCCAAAATCATTCAGCCATCTGCACTGCCCTTCCCAGCTCTCCAGGGCTATTTAATTCATATAATCAGCAGATGGAAGTGGCCTTGTTTATTTTTGCTAGGCCAGATTAATAACCATGTCAAACCTCGCTGTCAGCACACACCTCCTCCCTCACCTCATGATTTCACTCTGTCACTGTCTCAAATAACACACACACAGACAGCTGGGGCTATTGATGCTGCTGTCACCAACTTCTGGTTCCTTGGCACCAGTGCTGAGGCCTGAGGAAGTGAGCCTGGATGGACTCTGGCAACCAAAATATCAGTTATCTTTCTATGGTGTTTCTCAGCATTTGGGAAACTGGTGGACACTGTGCCAGCACTGCAGCAGCTGAGGCTAGGCAGACCTTACTAGCTTTGGTCCTGCACAGGGTGGAAACAGCTGCATTGCTTTCAATGCAGAACTCCTGCTAGAAGCTGTGCAGATGCTCTTCTGAGGTGCTGAGCCTGGGTGACGAATCCTTGGCATCAGTAACATTCATAGATAACTGAGTGTTAACTCAAGAGTCTGATTTAACTTGGGACTGAAGTGGTAATAGTGTTCAGGAATGAAATACTTCAATTCTGCTACAGAAACAAGTTAAAATGTCTTTAAAAAAACCCCCACAAATACCCCCTCCAAGTCTCCTTGTTATTTTGTTATTTGTTATAATCAAATATCATAAGTGAAGGACTTGACTTTAAAAACACAAGAAAACCTTCTGAAATTAGTGGCAGCACAGGAAGATTGATTTGCTTTTCATCTTCATCTTGTTTGGTTGGTTTTGCTTTTACTAAACACCTCTGTTTAGCTTATATACTTCACTAATTTGAAGAAAAAGATGCATTAGTTTAATTTTTTTTGGAAACTGCAATTACAGGATAACAAACAAAATAAAAATAACATAAAAATAACTCAATTTTGTGAACATTTATATTAATTCAAATTTATCAGTATCCCAAAATATTTCTGTACATATACAATAACATCTTCTGAACAAATACATGATGATGTTGTGCTTGATGGATATACAAGCACACCAAATATGAATTAATGGAATATATTAATTTTGAAAAATATTTCACTAAGGAACATGCCATAATTGGATCTATGTTCTAATCTAGTCAAATCCACTGTCCTGTCTCTCAGTGTCATTTAGAAGCAGGTATTGCAAAGGATGCTTGAAGTACCTAGACTTGGACTCACATATGGAACAACTAACTCCAAGGAATGGTTTTCCTAACAGGTGGAACTCAGTGGCAGAATTATACCATTTCTAAAATGAGTTAAAATCGTTAATTTAACTTACCAAATGTAGGTGTGTTTGCTGCACTGAGGGAAGCAGAAGAGGATATTGAGGAAATGTTCTCTGCATGTGCCAAGGGAGCTGTAGGTGGCGGATTTGAGTTAGAGGTCAATGGAGGGCTGAACGGCCTAGGCTAAACACAAGAGATCACAAGAGTATTACAGACACAGAAAGTGGTTTTAAAAAGATGAAAAGAGACGGTAGAGTTTTCATTTCATTCCCCAATCAATTTCATAGTGTTTCTCAACATATTCCTTTTAATGCTTTATCTATCCTAGTTTTTAGTGTAAAACAGAGGACCCACATTTTCTATGGGGATCAATTCCATTATTTCATAGCTTATCATTATTAAATTTTTTGCTTGGGTAGTTAAGTCTAATGTATTTGATTATGTAACAGCCTGTCAATAATTGCACTATAACACAGTAGCAGAACCTAAGCCTATAGCCCTGTGTATGTGTGCAGCAAATGTGGATTTTCAGAGCTAAAGGAGAGCTACTAGCAAACTGGGAGTCCAGCAGAGGGCAACTAAAATAGTTGAGGACTGGAGGACATGAGAGAGAGGGAGAGGCTGAAAGACCTGTTTTTTTTCAGCCTGGAGAAGAGAAGCCTAAGGAGGGATCTACTAGCAGTCTTTCACTAGCTACAAAGAAGATGGAGTCAGGCTCTATTCAGAAGTGCAAGAGCTATAACAAAGGTAATTTCAGTTGAACATAGGGAAAAAATTCCTTCTTGTAACCTTGTGGTTAAGTCCTGGGACAGGTTGCCCAAAGAGGTTGTGAGATCTCCCTCCCTGGAGATTTTCAAAACTCAGTATGTCCCTGAGCAACCTGATGCAATTTTGAAGTCGAAGTTTGAATTTTGAAGCATAAGACCAGAATTTTTTCCGTAATGAGAACATGGTGAAAGTATCTTGTTACTTTGAAAGACAGTAAGAGGATCTTACCATGGTAAAATTTTTCCAAGTCAGTAAGTCAAACAAAACCCAAAGAATCATAATATTCATAGAAGAGATTAAGCATGGTTTGGTCTGATATGCTGTCTGGGTATTTGCATTCTTTGCCACATTCCTTATCAGCAGGTGGACCTGCACTGCAAGCAGTGAGCAGAGATGCAGACAGCATGCAACATCTCACTATTACGATGGGCAGCTGCTGCAATCTGCCACCTCCCTTCTCCACCAACCAGCACCAAGGGCAGGGCAAAATCACAAGCAGGGCTACTTGTGTCAACACACAACTGATAAAGATCTACTAAATACCACTCATTCCCCAAAGCTTTGATGATATCCCTGAATCAATGGAGTTTTGTTAATAACTTCACTAGTATTTCACATTTTGAAAACTTTAATCCCACACGTATGCTATCCTTTAATTTTCAAGTTATTGATTTTTTTCAATTAAAAACATTCAGCTGATGTAAAATTTATGTTTTGGACCTTTTTAGTTCAGTTAAGAATTATTTTGTTATAGTAACATGTTTATCATGAACAACTTCCATGCCTATCCAGCAATGGTGCAAATCTGAGTATGTGATTCCTTGAACATTGGCTGGAAAGTAACTCCACTGTAACAGTGTAAATGATATATCTGAAATTGAGTTACAAAGGAGCATTAAAAAAACCACAACAATCAATACATACTATTTCATTAATTCCACTAAGTTTCCCTGTAGACAACTTTGGTCTTGAAGCAGGCCTTGGAGGGGGTACAATGGTGCCCACAGAAAGAGGACTTGTGGGCCTTGCTGAAAGAAAGCAAATTTAAGGAAATCAGTATTAGAAAGGTCACACAGAAGATAAATATGTACTCACTTGAATAGAATAACTGGAAGTTATGCTTCTATTAGAAGTTCCTATTTTACAAGCTCCATTTTGTAAGATTTACCACTAATCATAAATGTGTTTAAAATAGGGCCATGTGATACACTGAAAAGTGACTCCAAAAATGGCATCATGGTCTTTCTCATTGCTCTCAAATGATTTTATACTAACTATTCTCAGAGGTTTGTATGTAAAAAGATGGTTTTATCTGAGTTCCCTTTTGTGTATAGTCTATATGGATTCAGCATATAGGACAGTCTTTCATGTCTCACCATGTCGTGGTTTAACCCCAGCTGGCAACTAAGCCCCACACAGCCGCTCACTCACTCCCCCATGGTGAGACAGGGGAGAGAATCAGAAGAGTAAAAGTGAGAAAACTTGTGGTTTGAGATAAAGACAGTTTAATGAGATGAAGACAGTTTAATAGGGAAAGCAAAAGCCACGCATGCAAGCAGAGCAAAACAAGGAATTCATTCACCACTCCCCATGGGCAGGCAGGGGTTCAGCTGTCTCCAGGGAAGCAGGGCTCGATCATGCGTAATGGTTTCTTGGGAAGACAAATGCCATCACTCCGAACGTCCCTCCACCCCTTCCTTTTTCTTCGTCCCAGCTTTATATACTGAGCATGACGTCATATGGTAGGGAATATCTCTTTGGCCAGCCTGGGTCAGCTGTCCCAGCCGTGTCCCCTCCCAGCTTCCCGTGCACCCCCAGCCTTCTTGCTAGCAGGCCAGCACAAGAAGCTGGACTGTCCTTGACTACTTAGCAAAAACCCAAAACATGAGCACGTTATCAACAGTTTCTCATCCCAAATACAAAACACAGCCTCACACTAGCTTCTGTGAAGAAAATTAACTCTAGCCCAGCTGAAACCAGGACACACCACAAATGGAAAATTCAGTGGAAATTCATATTTGGTCCTGGCTGACAATGGCATAACTCTGTTTACATAAAATTATGCCCCCTGAAATCCCACTGACTTCAATAAGTATACACCAGTATAACAGATAAATTACTCTGTTGATTGCAAGAACACAGTAACTCCATATTATCTCTTAGCTGAGTTATCAGAAGCAAAAAGCAGTTAATACTGCCTTCATGTCCTCCTAAACCTAACAGACACAATTAACAGATGGTGGCAGCAGTACAAAGATGCCACTTTTACATAGTCACTTTTCCGAATAGAACTATACTTCAAAATAAATGTTAGATGCCATCCAATGAGTATGCCAGATCTAAAATTAACTTCAAAATAGACTGAAAACCTAATATTTGACTGTGTCATTGCAGCACATCCTATCATCTCCCTCAAATGATTCTGTATGGTTCTTTTTTTATTAAATCAGTTAATGTTATTTAAAAATGTAACTTTTAAGTATGGAATTTTCTCAGGCATTCAGCATAACTCTGCCATCATTGAAGTATGGGAGTTTCATCACTGACTTGGGAAGAAAGAAATTAGGCTAATACTGACTACATCCACATATCAGTCATTCCTTTAAGACAGTGCATGCTAAACATTGTGTAGTCTGCTGCAATATCACAGGTATTCAGTGAGTCATGGCCCACTTGCCCAAATGCACTTTTCCTTTGCCCTCTTAGTATGTAGCATTACCACAATATTGTCCACGCTTCAAAATACTGGGTGTTAAAAAGGAACAGTTTTAAATCAAATTTTTTTAACTTTATTTAATGTGAAAACATCTATACATTCCTATTTCTAGAAAAGCAAAGCCCTGCACAGTTAAGAAAATGCAATGCCTTTAATTAAATAATTTGAACTTTTCTTCTTATTTCAAGCTGAATATTTATTTCATTGTCCTAACTTTGAAGGAAGTTGGTGCTAACAAGCAGTTTAGTACATTCTAAGAAGATGAGTTAATTTTAACATCAGGTGAGCAATAATAACAAAAAGAAAAATCAGTCAAAAGCTTGCTTTTTGGAGTCAGTTATTAGCAAAGAGCAGTACACAATGCATGCTTGCCATACCCTTATTTGTATGAACACAAGAAGGACGCTAAACTATAATCCAGTAGTGATGAAGATGACGTGGAAGAAATTTCAGCAGCAGTACCAGTTTCTTCAATGAATAATTGTTCATGGCATAGAGTATTATTGAAAAGGTCACTTTGATCCTCAGAAGCACAGCTATTGGAAGAATTCCTGAGCAAAGCAGAAGAGGCAAGGCATGCATTTTCAGTTTTAAAATGCAGTCTTCCTGCAATTCCTGCATTCTTTTTTCCTTCTTGTCTGCGCTTGTGTGTCTAATTGTAAGAAGTTCATCAGCAAAGGAAATCCACTGAATCTGAGACAATGAAACAGAGGATAAAGTAATAGTACTCCCTGATGGTGCTGCTGTAACACCAGATTTGCACAAAGTGCTAATGGTAAACTCTGGTGAAGATGGGCTTCTAGACCCAGAAACTGGTGTCCAAGCAAAGACTGAGATACTCTATAGGCAGGCAAATCAGTGGTAGATGAGGAGGAGCTCCTATTATGCTCTTTCAGCGTAGCTGAAGGAAAAAGGAAGAATTGAAACTAGGAGCAACACTAAAATGATAAAAACTTCAATATAAATTCAGACTTCAAAAACATATTCAACATCCACTGCATGAGGATTACTAGCCAGCATGAAAAATAACTGCTCTACTAGGCTAAAAATCACACCGCTTACAAATTAAAGAAAAAGCCCCAGCCACATATCACATGTACTTCATTCATACTGTCAACCATGTCATTGCTGGGGGAGGGGAACGTAAATCCATCCCACTCCTACCAGTTTGATGCCAGTGCCAGCAATAGATGCCCAGAGCCTGGAGAAGGATCACAGGTCAGCAGCAGAGCACCTGAAGAGCAGCACAAAGGAATTCCAGCCACTCCAGCCAGTAAGTCAGCTTCATTGGGGCCCAACTTAAATGCCTCTGTGCAAACGCATGTAGCATGGGGAATAAACAAGAGGAGTTAGAGATGTGTGCACGCCTGCAGGGCTATGATCTTATTGGCATCACGGAGACGTGGTGGGATCGCTCCTATGACTGGAGCACTGGAATGGAAGGATACAGGCTCTTTAGGAAGGATGGGCAGGGGAGACGAGGAGGGGGTGTCACCCTCTATGTCAGTGACCAGTTGGAGTGCATGGAGCTCCACCTTGGGATAGATGAGGAGCCAATCAAGAGCTTATGGGTCAGGATTAAAGGTAGGGCAGGGACAGGTGACATTATAGTGGGAGTCTGCTACAGACCACCCAACCAGAAAGACTGAGCAGATGAGGCCCTCTATAGACAGATAGGAGCAGCCTCACATTCATGAGCCCCGGTCCTCATGGGGAACTTCAACCACCCCGATATCTGTTGGAGAGACAACACAGCAGGGCATAACCAACACACCTCTCCTGTGAGGACAAGCTGAGAGAGTTGGGGTTGTTCAGCCTGGAGAAGAGAAGGCTCTGGGGAGACCTTATAGCAGCCTTTCAGTACCTGAAGGGAGCCTACAAGAAAGCTGGAGAAGGAATTTTAACAAAGGCATGTAGTGATAGGACAAGGGGTAGTGGCTTTAAACTGAAAGAGGGTACATTTAGATTAGATAGAAGGAAGAAATTCTTCACTATGAGGGTGGTGAGGCACTGGAACAGGTTGCCCAAAGAACTTGTGGATGCCCCATCCCTGGAAGTGTTCAAGTCCAGGTTGGATGGGGCTTTGAGCAACCTGATCTAGTGGAAGGTGTCCCTGCCCATGGCAGGGGTATTGGAACTAGATGATCTTTAAGGTCCCTTCCAACCCAAACCATTCTATGATTCTCTGATTGTATGATTTTGCATTTTTTAAGCCAAGCAATTTATTGTGTTTCTCTCCCCTTTAGGCCCTACTTCTCATGACTTTCCTTACTCCTCTAACTTCTTCCCTGTCATGGTTTCACTTTCTTTCATCTTTGTCTTTTCCTTCTTGTGTCCTACTCCATGTTTGTTTCCTCTCCACAGCTTTCTGCTTTTAATTTCTTTCAGTTATTTAATCAAACCTACCTTTCTCTGTTCCTTCCAAACATTTTTATCCTCTCACCCTTAACATCTGTAATGGGAAGGCCCAACATAAATTGCTGTCCAGTAAATGAATGAAGACAATGCAGTCATGAGATCCTGTATGATATTCTTCTGTCTGTATCAATCTATATCTAGTAACTGTATGTATGAGGCATGTATGTATGTATGCCCTAGTTTTTTTCCTCTCTTACCCTAGAGTCTTCAGGCTGCTGGAAAACAGTTTTCCACAAGTATTCCCTGCACTCGGCTGTTGCCTGTTGCAGTAGATGACAACAGAAGCAGAAAACGCAAGGTTAGTCATTTCTCAACATCTTGCAGATTGGCAAAGCTAGGAACGACAGCAGAGTGGCATTCAGAATTAAAAAGATAGAAAAGATCAGATCAAAAGTATGTGTCCTCTCTATAGTTGTCCTTTTGACATGAACAAGTATATTCTCCAAGCCCAAATAAACAGAGATTTAACACAGCTTTCCCTTTCTAACAGATATTTTAAATATCATTCAAAGGTTTTTAAATACTACTATGAATCCTAAACAAAAGCAATGTGGAAATGTACAAGACTATTTTAAAAATACACATGGATGAAAATGAGGAAGATAAAAGGAAGCTGTCCTCGTTTCAGCTGGGATAGAGTTAATTTTCTTCCTGATAGCTGGTATAGTGCTGTGTTTTGGATTAGGGATCAGAATAATGTTGATAACGTACTGATGTTTTCAGATATTCCATACCATATGACATCATGCTCAGTATATAAACTGGGGTAGTTGCTGGGGAGACTGCGACTTGGGAACTAAGTGAGCTGTGCATCACTTATTTGTATATTCTTTTATCATTATCATTATAATAATTATTATTCTTTTTTTCCCCATCCTATTAAACTGTCTTTATCTTGACCCACGAGTTCTACCTTTTTTTCCGATTCTCTCCCCCATCCTGCTGAGGGTGGTGGTGAGCAAACGGCTGTGTTTGTTTTAGCTACCTGCCAGGTTAAACCATAACAGAAGCATTTTTATAATATCAATAGCTGACTAAAAAACATTTGTTGTGCTTGTTCAAGATAACAAAGTTAGCTTAAACTTCTAATAAAGCAGGATTATTCACAGATGACCAAAGTTTACTTCTGTGCTGCATAAACCACTGTCTCCTCAAATACCATGATAGTTTAGGTGTTCAATGATTAACTCAGAGTTACAAAACAATATCTAAAGAAATGTTTTAACAGTAAAAAGAAAAAAGTATCTGTGCTAGATCATGATATGTATATATTCTGGATACAAAATAAGTAATTTAAGTAATTTTGGATTGAGATTTTCAAAAACTTTAAGCATCAGCTTACCTGTATTAGCCTTCAAGTTGAAGGTAAAACACTGATTTCAAGGAAAATACAATCAGATCAAAGCTGTCTATTTTTTAAAGTCTTCATAAGTAAGGTGCAGGTTAGTGTGCATCAGAAGCTAATTTGATTTAAACAACAATATGAAATACCCCAATTCAGCATTTTTTTTTTCCAAACATATTAGTAATTTGTTATACTTTAGAACATTTTACAACACTCAGATTCCATGGACCATTTCACAAATGCACAGAGCTTAGTTAACTCCTAGAACAACAATGCTTTAAATAATTATTTAGCATATAAAGTTTGCCAAGGCACAGATATTTCATAACTAAAATCTACTTATGCCCACAGGGCACTATATTCCACCAATTTCAATGAAATATAGACCTCTGCATAAGCCACTTTCAGGTATGAGGCCTCAAGTAGATGACTCCCCCCCAGATATAGCTACAGAGGACGTTACAGATCCCAATTACCTGTCACTCCTCATCAGCCAGAGACTACTATCTCCACAGTTCTGCTGACAGGAGGGACTGTATGAACATTTCCTAACCTGGTTTGGCCTCCTGTCCAGGCATAGTGCCCTGGTTTTGGCTGGGATAGAGTTAATTTTCTTCCTGGTACTTGCTATAGTACTGTGTTTTGGATTTGGTATGAGAATAATGTTGATAACAAAGTGATGCTTTAGTTGTTGCTAAGCAGTGTTTACACTAAGTCAAGGACTTTTCAGCTTCTCATGCTCTGCCAGCAGGGAAGTGCACAGGAAGCTGGGAGGGGACACAGCCAGGACAGCTGACCCAGACTGGCCAAAGAGATATTCCATACCATATGACATCATGCTTGGTATATAAACTGAGGGAGTTGGCCGGGGACCGCTGCTCAGGAACTGGCTGGGCATTGGTCGGTGTGTGGTAAGCAATTGCATTGTGCATCACTTATTTTGTATATTATTTTATCATTATCATTACTGCTATTATTGTTATTATTATTATTTTCCATTTGTTTTCTGTCCTATTAAACTGTCTTTATCTCAATCCACAGATTTTACTTTTTTTCCCTGATTATCTTCCCCATCCCACTGGGGGAGAGTGAGCAAATGGCTGTGTGGTGTTTAGCTGCATGCCTGGTTAAACTACAACATGTAGCAATAAAGAAATGGATACAGTAACAACCACCAGTACAACAAATTAAGTATCCTTTGCCTTCCTCTACAGACTCCAACACCAGATCAAAGCAATAATGCAGCTAGCAAAACAGATTATTTTGAGAAAGCA
>NW_010536937.1:15961-24201 GCF_000687285.1 Phaethon lepturus | reverse complement strand
TGTGGACATGGCACTTCGGGACATAGTTTAGGTGAAATGGTGGTGTTGGGTTAATAGTTGGACTTGATGATCTTAAAGGTCTTTTCCAACCTTAATGATTCTGTGATTCTGTGATACCCTCTCTTTTTTCTCTAACACATAATATTTTGGCCATCTATTGAACAAGGGGATACCTGAACAGATGACACAAATTTATGATTGCCAGTTTTTTAGTTTTCCTCTGAAGTATCAAGCAGGGTTTCTAAACTGAAACCAATATCTGGGCTTATCTTAAGCAACTTCCCCTTGCTGGAAGAGCAACAGAAAACATTGGTATCTCTCTCCCTCTTTTCACCCTACTTTCTGTCTGTAGATGGCAAAGATGACTTCCGTGAAGTCTACAGTGGTGAGTTTGGTTCATTAACAAGTTTTTGAGGAGACAGGTAAACCAGTTCTGTTGTTCTTGTCAGACACTATGTTCGTGTAGGTGTTAGGTCTGTAATGTGTATTAAAAGAAACTTCAGAGAATAAATGTAATAACTTACCGCAAGAAGTGATGACTCATTCAACCTTTCAGCAGCCCAGAGACAGGCTCAGTGGACAATCTCCCTCTTGCAAGGTGAGGTGGTCAAGCATGTGGTTTGCACAGTGGTGGAGGCAGGGGTCAGACATATGGGTTGGTCTTTCAAAGTGTTTTCGGAGTTCAGTCCTGCTGCAAGGTACAGCAGAAAGGAGGAGGGTTGTGTGGTTTTGCAATAAGCCCCCTGTCGTGTTTCCCTAGAGAGACATTGTCTGTTCCAATGTGATGCGTCTTGCTCTTGGGGGCATTTCCTGCCCTCCCTCAGAAGACAGCATCCACGGAATTGTAGGTCATCAGGATCCCAGCACATCACCAGGGCGCTCTGGGAGACAGCTGGAGGGGACAAGCAGGGAACAGTGTCCAACAAAGGACAACTTGTACCTTGCAGAGTGCCATGGACAGAGTGCAGACTGCAGCCATCCAAAGGTAAGAGTGGGATGAGAGATGCAGGGCTGCCCCATAGGACACCCAAAGAGAGTGCAGGAGTGCAACAGAATGGAGGGAAGATGACCCTGATCACTGTCAGTGCCTGCTGCTCCAGTGTGGCCCATCTGCAGGGATGAGTATGAGTTGGAAGGCGCTGCAGATCCCAGGGGACATGACTTGGATGAAGGGGCAGTCATTGCTTACCATGAAAGTCACCACACAGAATCCTGATCAAAGCATTATATGATAGTATTTTATTTTATATATCAATTACTTTTTACTGATGATCTCAAAATGGTTAAAGGATAGACTCCGTCCTTTTTGTGGTCAGTCACCTTTCTTAATCAGTGATCTGGATTCAAGCCGGCGTTCACGGTGGCAACCCTTAGGAGTCTCAGTGAGACTATTTAATCCTTTTTTTTTTTTCCTACTGTGCTGTCTGTTTGTCCCTCTTGCTCTAATAAAAATCTTGAAATGCACCATTCAGATCATTTTGGATGCCTTCCAGATCCTGAACTTGCAAGTCCTCTGTAGTGTACCAAAGGCTTCACACGTTGTAGGAAAATGGAAAGTGCTCTGTTATCCAGCCTTCCAACTCATACTCATGAGTCCAGGAATAAAAGCACTGAATTCCAAGTCACTCAGTACAAACATTGAAATCAATTTTGGCAGTTACCTGCTAAATATGTCTGCAAATGAAATTAATATACAGCTAAAATATAGTTTACTAAAGTGAAATAAATTAATTGAGTCAAAATTAAAAGAAAAGAACATTAAAAGAAAGGCATTAATTTTTCCTATTTCCTTCACTAAAGCATTCTCCAAGCCTTTATCCCTCTACTGCAATATTGTCAGACCGTATTCTGTTTTGTCAGACTTGACTGGAATTTGGGCCTTCATATTGATGGAATGTTTCTCTCTATGTTAACGGACACAAACAGTTGAAGATTTACCTGCAAGCCAGAGACAAAAGCTTGCATAGCTATTAGATTTAGAACTTGCAACAGCAACTTCCAAGACTATCAATGAACCTGAATCAATCAGTGGGTAGCTAATGATGTAGAAAGTGTTCATTTTTATGAGCATTTCTTTGATGACTGTTTCAAGACTTTTTTCATCCCCTTTCTCTGGACCCTCATGCTATATTCCCTGGATTTTGTTCTTTTGAGCAACCTTTTGTCTGTACCTTTGCTTTGTTTCAGGAGCACCACCTCTCTTGGCCATGGTTAGCCTCCAGATCTTGATTTGCTTCTGAGCATGACTGGCCTGTCCTCTGAGTTGCCAGTTTGTAAACCTCAACTTTAAACCTGTTCTAGGGATTTCTTCTCAATAGTTGAAATATTTTTCTATAATGATATCATTAACTTTACGAGCATATTGACTGTTTCTTTTATATGCTAAGCAGCAGGTACTCAGACACTTTGATTTTTGAAAGGACCCTTAAAGGGACGTGACTTTCAAAAGCTTCTGAGCACTCAACCTGTGAAATTAAGTATATTTGCTATATTCCCCCTCCCCTGCCCTCCTCACTGTAAGAAACTGAAGTTCTAGATTTGCTATGCTAGATTTTGTATCCCTAAACTACATGGTAAGAACTAATACATTAATATTTATGTCTAAATCACTGTAAACAGAAATTATTATGAATTTTTTTAATTATAGAAGATAGAAATTGTGGATGAATAAAAAGGTTAAATCTTTTGATTCACATTTCACAAGCTCATTTTAGGTATAACTGAAATTGAATCATCTTTTTGTTAATTTTTTCTCATAAAAATTTTAGAGAGAAAATATTGTTTTAACACAGGGTAAATTCTACTTCTACATGTGCTTCTGAAATTTTCCTGAGCCAGTGTACTACTTTAACTGGTATTCTACATTGTATGCCCCACATACATAAAAGAACATGAACTGATTTGGGGTGTGGTAAGATGTAAACTCTTCTCTGTGTGACATGGTCCTGCACTGGCCAGAGCTTTGAAGCGGATCTTCTTCTGTCTCTTTGCTGAAATGAGCACATAAATACACCAGAAGAACTTTTTTAACTCTCAAAATAGGTTTTATGAAATCTCAAGCTTCAGGAAAACCCAGATGACTAGATAAGAAGGCATGTGACACTTTCCTCCTTTATTGTTCCCAGCAACAGCCTTTTTAAAGAACTGTATAAAAATGTTAATGACAAAGATGAACAACTGCATACCCTTTACAGCGTGCCCTGTTTTCCCTTTTCTCCCATGGAGAGTTTTGCCCTTACTTCTGAAACGTGATTTGCTTCTCTACTTAGCTCTAGAGTATTTCCAAAACAAATTTCTTTATTGCTTTTTCTGATAAAGCATTTGACATTGCAGCTGGAAATTGTATATACAGTAGCAAGAACACATGTGAATTCACCCGAATGTGCAGAGTTGTACTAATGACATTAGTCTGCGTTATGTCATGAACTCCAAATGTACCATAATTGAATTATGGGCAAACCTCTACCCTGTTTGATTCCTGATATAATTCAGTTCCAAAGAGAATGAATGCACAGAATGATTGAGAAAAGTAGTATCAATTTACTGTAAAGAGTTTGTCTGCTAAAGGCCACCATTTCCATTAATGACTAGATCTTTTATTCAGAAAGACAGCTTGCTTTCTGGAGTCCCCAGTGTTTTTCAGACAATTTAGGCAAACAGTTTCTGAATTTCTCACTGTTCATATAAGGCAATGTTTCCTGAAAGAGCTCCAACCTTATTGCTGTATATTTGTGTTTGATAATTCACCCCTCCTCAAGCTTTCTATAAACGATATTTTCCTTGATTATTGTGTTTCAGACTGGTGCTAAGAAATAGTTTGCAATCAGGACTTTCAAACAGAGATGTGAAAATGACAAGAGAGAAATCCTTGGGGAGCAGTGACCCTCAGAAAGGGTTTGCTTCTACTGCTACCCGGAGTCTGTGCAGATTCTCTGTCCCCTTTTCCAGTTGCTGAATTCATACCGACAGCTATGAATGCAAAGTCAGGCGGGCTATTCACAGCTGTGACATGCTTTGTCTATCTTGACTGTGTGCCAGTTGAGAAAATACACACCATAAAAGCAAATATTTCTCTGTTGGATAAATCTCTCTATTGAAAAAGGTGTTATGAAGCTGATTTTTGACAAAAGATCCTTCCAGAGAGAGATTGAAAGGCAACTGCAATGCCACCCTTCTGGCCAACAATGAGCATCCCAGGGAAATTCTGATTTCCCACAGATCTTCCAAATTTCCAGTTTTCCTCTCTCCTTCATAAGAACAAAAGCTTGCAGCCCGATCACATCCTACTTGATGTCTTTAAAGGGTGGGCATTGTAGAAATTCTTAATTATTTTTCTAGAGAGGTAAAGCTGCAGGGTTCTATTCCACACGTATTTCAGATGTCAGGTTCTGCACCTAGTGTTTTGTTAATGTTCAAACTGTACTTGTCTAATATACTGTTATATTCACGTACGCTAAACAATAGTGTTGTTGTAAAAGCATAGCAGGGGAAGCCAGAGGGGGAGGGAGTGGGCAGGGATCTCTTTAAGAATAGCTCATTCTTGTGGCAAACAGCTGTTTGGGACACTTCCTAATACAGCGGGGATGTTCAGTTTTCTTTAAGAGTATGTATTTATTTTAACCCACTTCTACGTAAACTAACAGTAACTTTGAAAGTGCATTGAAAGAAAATCATTTCACTGTAGGCATTTGGGATATAGAAAATCAGTGACAAGATTCTTTGGAAAGGCGGGGGCTTTTAGTCTTAACAGAAAAGTGATCCTTGAGTTTTAGTGATAATAAAAAAGAATTTTTTAAAAAAATACACATGCTGTTTTGAAATGTAAGCAAGGAAAAATCAACCTTTCATTAGGAATGACAAAATCTTACTAAAATCATGACTCACTAGATCACTATAAATTGAAAATGCTATATTTATATGAGAAGAGAATCTTGCATTGCCCATTCTCTCTTAACTTAGGCCAAACCTTTAAGTAGGTGGGACATTAAGGCAATATTTCTCATCAGTGGTTTTCATTTTTCTGGGGGAAAAAAACTCCACTACAATTTTTCTTAAACTTTTTCATCCAGTTTAGATTTCCTTGGGTTGACCCATTGCTGTGTCTTCTGAAGATAAGATTCATTTTATCTGCTTGAGCTCTCCGGTGATTCAACAAAAACTGCCGAGATTTATGTTGTTATTGTCAGTACATGAACTATCAAAAAGCTTTCAGTCATAAACGCAGTCATAAGAATCTGTGTGGAAAAGTTGCAAAGAATGATCTTCAAATTTGATCTACTTCACTGCAAGCTTTTGAAAACTGATAGTCTGTCTTTGTTGGATATTGTTTACCTGTTTTGAAGCAGTTGTTGATTTCTAGACCTTTGCGATCTGGGTTTGTATCGGGATTCCTCGTATCACCGAGTGTGAAATGAGGCCTTGGAGAACGGAGGCCTGAATGCCTAGATGCTCCTTGGATTACAGCTCCTGGTGCCACAATTCCTCCAGCTGTAAATACCTCATTTGATGACACTTCTTATACTTTGTTTTAAGGACCTCTGCAGTGTCGATGAAAATTAATTTTATTAAAGTATTGCTTGCTACAGGTTTAAAAGCTGAATTTTTTTTTTAATTTTCTCCCATTGATAATACTTATTGGTATCTGTAACCACTAGTATTGTCTACAATTATTGGATGTAGGTACAACAAAATACTGCTGTAGCTGTACTTTCTGTTTAAACCTGATGTTACCGAAACTGCAGAAATGCCTTCAGATATAAAGCAAATAAAAGATATGGAATTCAGCTCACCTGAACGCATCAGTTTGTGCTATATATCTAAATTTAAGCTTGTTATTTAGAATCTAGAAACAGACATGGGGACCTCCAGAGGAGAAGTCCTAACACCTAGTTGAGAATAGAAAGAATGAGTCTTTGCCTGTATCAGTTTTTCCTTCACTGACTGCATAGGAAGACCAAATGGTAATATCTAGCTTTTAAATGATGAAATTATATGAGCTTAATCCTATCCATTCAATACAATATTGAAACCAATAGGTTGGTTGTTTTTCCGTTGTTCCCCCTACCCATTTTATTGATATAAATTAATGTTGACCTTTTTTTTGTAACTTGATACATGTGACATTTTCTGGACACCAGTTATTTTTTAACTAGTATTTTAAGAAGGGACACATGGAATAGAAAACAAAAGCATGGTTTGTGTACAGCAGTGATTTACATTGCTATAAAGGCAAATAGCTATAGAATTCTCACTACCACCTCTATAATAAAAAATTTTGCATTCTCAGCTAAAACTATGTGAATACTAATAATGACCGTGCTAGGTGGAAATGCATCTGGTAAAGATGTAGCAAATACGCTGTTAGGAAGAGGATGTATAATTTATATTAATTTTATTTATTGTATAATTCTCTATAAACAGGGAAGTTTCTTTGCCTCCAACCCTCTGCAATATGTTCCTTACACTGTGTGAGACAATTATTGTTTCTTTTACCGAAGAACACCATGGAACCATTTAAACCTGGAAACTGGATTCTCCCCCAACTCAGAAAAGGTACAAGTTGGAACACTGAAGTCATAGACATCCTATGTATTTATTTAGTTTATGAGAATCTCAGAGCTGGCTACCAGAAAATCACTTTTGTTATCTAGTTGATTAGATGTGTAAATAAGCACGTATTCACAGCAGGAAAGGCAGATATTGTTCACAAACAGTGATCCTTTATTACTCCTTCTGTAACAGAAAAAGGATTTTACTGCTTTTCACACATACAACTTTCTTTTTTTTTAATATATGTTTCTCATGTGGATTTTAAGCCTTGAAGAACTTTTACTAAATGTTACAGGATTTTGAAATCTTCTGTTTCAAGAGAGAGAAACGCTTCTTTTGTAATGCTTCTATACAAAGCACAGCTTTTGAAAATTAGTTTTACATTGCCCCTAGTTTCAAATCACTAGACTTTGGACTTCCATATTTGTTTTGTGATAGATATTTTGACATAGGAATTGACTCATGTCTCATTTGAAGTGGTTCGCAGCCGTGCAAGTACCATTACAATACAAGATGAGGGACAGAACACGCTATGCTTGGCAGTGCTAACTGGGAAGCTGCAATGTAGTCGGCCCCCCTTTCCGCACGCACTCCATTGTAGCATCTTTGCTAATTGCTGGTACTGCTCTTTACGTGGTAAGAAAATGAAAAACAGTCCGTCACATAATGTCTATTTAGCTAATGAACAAAATGGGAATTACATTAATAAGATACCCGTCTGAAATTTCTGCTTCTTTATTGACAATATATGGCAGATATTTCAAAGGGCAACGCAGAACCTGTGCACACACTTCACGTTGCCTAAGCTTTGCTTAGAAATTCAACCGAATTTCTTTTACAGGCTAGAATATGCTACTCAGAGGGATGGACTGGGGAAAAAAAAATAGAGGGGCACTGAATGGAAAGATCTGATGAACGAGATGTTGTGCCAGCAAGAATCAGTAATAGAGCACAGTATCTAAAAAAGGGGAAATGGGTACAATGAAACTGAATTTCTGAAAATATCACTTTAAAAACAAAATAGGTATTGGAAGTTAAATTAAAGTTTCTGTCTGTCATGAAATCTGCACTATGCAACTTACATTCCTACACTATGAGGATTTGACAAGAAATGAACTGTATTCTTTGCCAGCTTACTTGCAGACCTGTGAGTTGCTGATACTGACTATCTGAAATTGAGGTGTTGCAGATGGCTGCATGCAGACAAAATACAGATGCCTTTGCACTGAAAAGTATACAATCTAAATAGCACCCTCTCAATAAAGAAAACATGGCTATGCTATTCCAGCATAATTTGCACAAAAATTGTTCAATCTTGAATATTTCTCGTGGAGCTTTTTCATTTCGGGATTATGTGCTACTAGAATGGACAGGTATGTGATATAATGCGATCAAAGTAGCTGCAGAACTGTGTACATTTTTTTTATATCCTAGGAAGAAATACTTGCTGCTTGTTGAGATACAGGTTTTCATGCCCCCCTGGCATGTGCTAAGCACACAGAGCTGATAGTTGCTTAGTCACCCCGGTACTTCTCTTAACATTTTTGCCTAGGCTTTTCTTTGCTCATTCAAAAGATCAAAAGAATCAGTTGAGGGGGGAGAAACTCAGTTAAAATCCATTTTGCTTCAGAGAAAGCAGAGTCAATTCTGTGAGAGATTCTGGACATAACGACATTGGGTAAATGTAGTAG